>NC_056728.1:1632170786-1632228286 GCF_019279795.1 Protopterus annectens | reverse complement strand
GATTTGCTGTATCCAGGACTGTTTGTAAGCTTCTGAGCCCCCAAGCCTTTTTGTGTTGGAGAGAAGCCTTCTAGCTTAATTTTGTTTCTTAGAACTAGCCAATTTTCTAGTTTCAGCACTCAAGTCTGTTTCTTTGAGCTCAGCACTTGTTCAGAACTCATTTTAAGCACTAAATAAGCTACAAATTACTACAGCACTCAACTTTCCTCACTTGTCTAGAGGAAAACAATTTTTAGTACTTAATAAATAAGCACTTATCCAGGCATGTCTAAGGGTCAGCTCCCGGTGTTTTCTCCTATCTACCTGATGAATCTGGGCATCTTGGGGCAATGCAGCAATTGCCTCATGTACACAGACAACCCACTCCTCCTACCACCCAACACTACAACCTGTGAGAGATGCACTTATATAACCAAACTGAAAGCAAAGCTCTCTTCACCCAAGACTGGACTAGACAGTCAAGAGAAGAAGGTAAACACTTGCACCACACCACACTCATCACATAGTCCCTCAAAACCTGCACCACCAAAACACAAACCTACATTCGTGGAGGCTCTCAAAAAAAAAATCTACCCAAGCAACAGGGACCTCCAAAGCAGAAACGCAAGCAACCTCCGCCCCCCCCCCAACGCAAACCGAATGACACACAGCCCACAAACTCAGTGTGCCACTCAACCACAGCCCATAAGGCATAACAACATACCTAACACTCTAGTCATAGGTGACTCTATAGTCAGGTACACTGATGTTCCACTCACCAGGCTAAACAAGGAGAAAGTCACTGTCGGCTGCCTGTCAGGTGCCAGGATCCGCCACATAACGCATGCACTCAAGTCACTCCACAGCAAGTACAAATATGACTCTGTCATTGTCCATGGTGGTGTGAATGACCTGAGAAGTACCTCCCTGGACTACATGAAAAGAGACATGGAGGAGCTTTCTGATCTTGTAGCCCAGGCAGGTATGACCCTAACCCTGAGTAGCATCGTGCCATCACCCAGAGTGATATCACAGTACAAGGACAAAATGATTGACTTCAACAGTTGACTAAGCTTCTGGTGTCACTCTAAGGGGATCCAGTATCTGTCTGCCTGGGATGATATGATCGACAAACCACGATGCTTTGCCAGAGATGGCCTGCACCTGTCACCCTTGGGATTCCGGATACTAGCTAACAGGTACAAGCACGCAAAATCTGAGGGTAATGCTACTGAATGCTAGAAGTCTAAACCTCAAAATGCACTCACTCGAGGCACTCCTTAAAATGGAGAACATCGACATCTGTGCAGTGACAGAGACCTGGTTCAAGGCTCCAGAGAGCACCCCTGCATTACCAGGCTATAATTCATACTACACCTTTTGGCCACCTAACTTGGACTGAAGCACTAAAGGCAGAGGCATGTCCATATTCATTAAGGATACCCACACCTCCAGGCTAGTTGCTCAGCATAATGCATCTGAGATTATCCAAGTGCTACTAACTCTGGGCAAGACCGCAGAGCAAATTGTAGCTTGCCACAGATCCCCCACCATGCCCCAGGATTTCCACTCCTTATTTCTTGATGCACTGGAAAACATTAGGGTACAACCTAACACCCTAGTAATGGGCGATATCAACTACCCCACCATTAACTGGGAAAACTACTCGTGTACCAACTCTTGTGCTCAACGTTTTCTGGAATTCATAAATTCCAATGCCTTGGATCAACTTATCCACACCCCCACCAGGGGCAGCAATATCCTAGACCTGGTAATTACCAACATGGGCAACCGGTGTTCCACACCAGAGGTCAGTTCCTCGTAGGTCAGTTCCGACCACAAGCAAATCACCCTAGACATCCATATCCCAGCCCCAACCCATTAGGGAAACCACTGTAAAAAAACTTCTCCAAAGCCAACTTCACGCTTCTTAAGACAGAAGTGGCAAACGTCACAACACCCATGCTGACAGAGACTAGCGATACAACTGCTGAATCCTGTACAATTGCACTTTATAAGCACTTACATGAGTGCATGGATCGTGCAATCCCTAACGGGACCAAGATGCTATCCTCCAAAAAAGGAAGCCAATCTGGTGGTCCCCTGCTATAAACAAACTCTACAACAGAAGAAAAACTTGCAAAAAAGAGTAAAATCCCATGATTGGAGGAACTCCGTGGTCAGCCTCAGTAAGAAGCTGAGATCCCTCCTAAAATCATCCAAAGCTAGTTACGAAAACAAATTTGTCACGGATTCTAAAGTCAACCACAAAGCATTCTATCGCCATGTCAAAAATCTCAATGGCAACCCTCAGATCTGTCCTGAGTTACAGCACAATGGCACTAAATATACAGAACCAACTGATATTGCCAACATCCTGGCAGATAGGATCAGCGTTAACTTTACCCCTCTCTCATCCCCTAAAGGTTTACCCCTCTCTCATCCCCTAAAGGGCCCATCTCAATACTGGAAGAATGCAGAGTACCTGTAATCACGGCTGCACATGTAAAAAAACACACTCCCCAAAGCCAAGAACACAGCATCCATGGGACCTGACAACATCCCAGGCTGCGATGTTCATAGTGTTTCACTGTTGCAGTTATTATACTTGGGTTATCCTGTTGGCAGGCTACCTGCAGTCAGCCTGAATTCCAAAGTCCTGATCCGGCATCGGTTGCTGTCGCCTCTTCCCTGACATCAGTACGCCAGGGGTATACAAGATGCAGCCGACATCATGTTCTTCAGTCTTTCTTGCCACGCAGTGCCCAAAGCAAAAGCAGTTAACAAGTGCCGGTCGGCCGACTCCTGAGATTTTCGAAATTGAATTTCAGATCCGAAGTCTTCAATAAAGTACCCCATTGGGGAAACTTTTTCTTGCTCCAGACCGATGTCAGTAAAAGTTAACAATTGTATTTCTTGTGGGAAGCAAATACCTCATAAGGATTTTCATTCCTAATGTATTCCAAGCCTAGGCCCTGACTACGACGTTATTAGTTGTCGGTTTTGTGCTAGATTTAACCAACGCACTATTAAGCTTCGGTTCGATTCTGCTTTACATTACTTTGGCCGAAGGTTTAACTATATAATGCCATCGGAACAGCCGACGACCGGAGTTCATAAAAAGCGCAAGGATAAAGAAAAGGACAGGCATCTGAGGTCCAAAACCGACGACGAAGCCTGTTCTAGGCCAGTCGCCGGTTCCCCGGTTCTCGGCACTTTCGCAGCCCCTGACACCCGCTACCTCAGAGCCACAGGCCGCCTCTTACTCCCACGTGGAGACAACTAGGCCACTGGAAACTCAAAGTATTGAGCCTACGGAAACTATTCCCTCAGATGGGTCTGAAGCCGCTGAGCAGGCATCTGCTTCTGAGGGTGTTTTCAGACCTACACAGCTTACTGTCAAGACCACTTCAGCAGCCAAGGCAAAGTCTAAAACACCTTTAAAGACAAAGAAACAAGTACAGCATTCTCCAGGACGGTCATCCATGCCTAAGAAACAGTTGCTCAAAATGGCTGAGGACCTAATTACATTGATCAGGGGTTCCCATCCCCCTCCTGATAAAAGGCCAAGGCAAGACCCTGACTATGATTCCTCTGACCAGGTTCCTATTTCATCTGATTTCTCTTCAGAACAGGGATATTCTCTCCCTCCCTATGAGGACTCTGATGCTGAAGAATCTATCCCTTCAGCCTCTCCTCCTGAGGACTACTCTTTTGGGGAAACCCTGCACACCATGAGGGAGCATTTCCACTGGGAGAGCCAAGATTATTCTGAATCCAAGAAAAGGCTCAGAGACTTTCTTTTATTGCCTCAACATAGACCTCTTGCTATTCCTCCTGTGCTAGACATTGTAGATGTTGTATTTTCTGAGTCCAGTCTGTCTCCTGATTCTTTACCTCCTGCACCAGTTAAGCCAGATAGGTACTACAGGGTTCCAGATTCACATAAATTTATTTATAAAAACCCTGCTGCTGACCCAGAAACTATATCTCAAAGTCCCAAAGGAGTCAAGGCTTCCACTGCAAAAAACCCTGTTCCCTCTGATAGGGATTCTAGAGCACTGGACAGATAGGGGAAAAAAGTTTACACCTCTGCTACTTTAGCTGTAAGGGCTTTAAACTGCCAGTTTCACAGCTTAAATATCAGCAATATCTAATGTCTCTGCTAAAACAGAAAATGCTGACAAACTCTGAATGCCCTGAAAACAAGGAAATGCAAGATTTATTGCATGCAGCTGAACAAGTGGGAAATCATACTTTGCAGTGTGGTTTTGATTCACTAGAGGCTTCTTGCAGGGCTGCAGTTACTGGCTCTGTCATTCGAAGACATGCTTGGTTAAAGGAACAGAGTCTGCCTGATCATGTTAAGCAAAATTATTGGATGCCCCATTACAGCATGATACTTTGTTTGGTGTTAAGGCAGAAGAGGTGTTAAAGAAAATGGAGGATAAAGCAAAATCAATGCAGACAGTAAAGGATTTCTTACAGATTCAGCCTCCTAGATTTAGCAGGAACTGGCCTTCTAAAAATTGGTCCTTTCCAGTGTCAGACAGGCCACAAAGAGGCAAATACAGACACCCTAGAGGCAGATCTCAGCCCCAAGTCTCATACAGGCCTAAACAATGGGGTGCTTCAGCCTCCAAAGGTGGAGAAGCCAAATCACAACCATATAGGAAACAGTCCCAATGACTTCACACTACCAATGCCAAGCACTTACCTTTTGGCAGCACCCTTAGGGGGAAAACTAGCTCTTTTTTCACAAAATTGGCACATGAGCACCCAGGAAAAATGTGTACTGAATATTGTTTCTCAGGGCTACAGGTTCCACTTTCACACCCTCCCAAGGGCAAAAGGTATGCCAGATCTGCCACACAGTCAGTGGGCAGTGGCACATAAGCAAATTTCATCCCTCCTGGACATGAGGACTATTCAAAGAGTACCACAACAAGAGCAGGGGCAAGGATTTTACTCAAGACTTTTCTTGGTACCCAGAAAGGACAAAGCCTGGAGACCAATACTGGACCTGTCTACTCTAAATACTTTTGTGTATGTTCCAAAATTCAAAATGTTGACACTGCAGCAACTTCTACCCATGCTGGGCAAGAAGGCTTGGCTCGTAACTTTGGACCTTAAAGAGGTATACCTGCATGTCGCAATCAGACAATCATGCAGAAGATACTACAGATTCATAGCTGGCTCAATGCACTACCAATTCTCTGCACTGCCCTTTGGCTTATCTACTGCGCCCAGGGTCTTCACAAAATGCCTGGCACCAGTAATTACATTTTGCAGACAAAAAGGAATTCAAATTTATTCCTTCTTGGATGACTGCTTTATTCAAGCAAAGAGCAAGGACATTCTACTAATGCATCTGGCGTTTGTAAAAAGATTACTAATTTGCCTAGGGTACACAGTAAACGAAAAGAAGTCAAAACTACTGCCCTCTCAAAGAGATAATATTCCTGGGTGCAAGCTTAAATACAACTGCCCAGATGGCTTATCTCACGCCAGACAAACAAAGGCAATTGACTCATTACTTCCAAATGATGGCAACAGAAACCCAGTTACCTGCAACAAAAGTTCTGCAGGCTTTGGGCTTCATGGCATCCTGCTAATTCCATATGCAAGACTGCATATGAGGAAGCTACAATGGTATCTAAAAAGTGTTTGGACTCAACATTGCCACAGCCTGGAAACTATAATTACTCTCATTCCCTGCCTGCAACAGAGTTTCGATGGTGGTGTCACCACAACAAGGGTCAGCCATTCACTTTACCCACAGCCAGGCAGGCACTAACAACAGATGCATCGGATTATGCCTGGGGGGCACACATGGTGGGAAAATTTATTCAGGGCACGTGGCCCACAAGCCAAATGCATCTTTATATGAATCAAAAAGAGATGCTAGCTGTACAGAATGCCCTTACAGCCTTTAAGGATCTACTCCATCCAGGACAACTATTGCTAAAGACGGACAATACTGCAGTCATGTGGTACATAAACAAGCAAGGGGGCACACATTCCTACCCCCTCTGCAGGCAAGCCATGAATTTGTGGAACATAGCATTGACCTATCCAGTACATCTGCAGGCACAATTCCTGCCAGGAAAGACAAATACTCTGGCAGATGAACTAAGCAGAAACCTCATGGACCCTCACAAGTGGAAACTAGATCCACAAGTCTTTAGCATGATAACAAGGAAATGGGGATGCCCAGACATAGATCTGTTTGCCTCCCCTCACAACTGCCAACTACAGAGATTCTGCACAAGGACATAGCACACACAAGCTTGGAAGGTGGATGCTCTATCATTCAGCTGGAAAACCCTGACAGTTTATGCCTTTCTTCCACTGCCTCTCCTCCCCAAGGTACTCCTAAAGGTCAGACAAGAGAAGCCAAAAATGATTCTGATTGCCCCAGACTGGCCAAGCCAGGACTGGTACCCAATCCTAAAGAGCTTGTCTCAAGGCCCAGCTTGGGCGTTACCTCCGATTCCTCATCTTCTGATCCAACAAAACAATCGGATTCTGCACAGCCAACTCAGAACCTTAAATCTGACTGCATGGCAAATAATATAACCACTCAGAACACACCTCTCTCTAAAGCAGTTATGGATGTCATTTTGGAAGCCAGGAGGCCCAGCACCGGAAAATCCTATGCAGAAAAATGGAAGAGATTCTGTGCTTGGAATCTGGCACAAGGATTTGAACCGCTTGTTCCAAATATCCCTCAGATTTTACAATACCTAACTGAGATGCTGGACAAGGGCCTAGCCTTCTCATCAATTAAGATCCATGCCTCTGCCATTTCAGCTCATTACAATACAGAACCACCTATTTTTTCACATCCACTGCTAAGGCAGTACCTCAGAGGGGCCAAAAACATAAGACCCCCAAGGAAAGCACCAATACCTGCATGGGATCTCAATTTTGTCTTGGAAAAGCTGACGCTGCTTCCTTTTGAGCCAGCCAATACAGCTGAAATAGAATTCTTATCATGGAAAACAGCTCTGCTCCTAGCAATAACTTCAGCAAGAAGAGTATCAGAGTTACAGGCATTAATGGCAGTGGAACCTTTTATCATTTTCCATCCGGACAGAGTTTCTCTAAGGACAAACCCAACATTTATGCCAAAGGTAGTATCTAGTGTGGCTCTTAATCAAACCATTAATTTGCCTACTTTTTATCCAAACCCCCAGAATAAAGGGGAGAGACTTCTGCATTCTTTGGACTTACACAGGCAGCTATGCTTCTACTTGGACAAAACTAAGACTTTCAGAGAGACTGAGCAACTTTTAGTAGCATATGCTGCAGGATCACAAGGAAAGGCTATCTCAAAGAAGACAATTTAAAAATGGATAGGACACTGCATTCGTTTCTGTTATGCACAGCATGGCAAGTCAGTGCCTAAGGGCATTAGGCCACATTTGACCAGGGCAGCAGCCACAACAGCAGCCTTTCTCAGAGGAGTACCAACAAAGGAAGTTTTTGAAGGCTGCAACTTGGAGTTCAGTGCACACTTTTACCAAGCACTACCACTTACCTCTCCACTCTAAATCCAGAGCAGGCTTTGCCATTGCAGTTCTGCAGGGCCTCATAGCCACTCCTAATTCTATTTAGACCCAGCCGCCCAACCTCAGCTTTGGGATTCAACCCAAGTGTAATGACTGCAACAGTGAAACACGATGAACATAGTACAGTTGTGTACCTACCATAAATGTAGATGTTTGAGTGTATTCACTGTTGCAGTCCAGGTTACCCACCCGCCATCCCCCTTTTCTTTGCTGGGACTTATCTGTACTTCTCTATTCTGTACAACCTATGTGGTGTATTTGCTTGTAGATGAAAGTACTGTTTATTATAAGCAATATTTTTAGCCTACCCTTTTGGGGGCACCTGACATCTGGGGCAAGAAAAACTGAAGAAAATGACGTTGGCTGCATCTTGTATACCCCTGGAACGCTGACATCAGGGAAGAGGCGACAGCAACTGACGCCGGACCAGGACTTTGGAATTCAGACCGACTGCGGGTAGCCTGCCAGCAGGATAACCCAAATGTAATGACTGCAACAGTGAATACACTCGAACATCTACATTTATGGTAGGTACACAACTGTACTTTCTGCATAAACTACAAAACGAACTGGCACCCCACCTAAGTACCATGTTCAATCATAGCCTCACCTCAGGCTTTGTGCCCACTGAATGGTGCACAGCAACAGTTATCCCACTCCACAAAGGGGGAGCCACCATGGACCCCGGGAACTACTGCCTCATTAGCCTGACTAGCCTGATCTGCAAGGCTATGGAGCTTATCATCATGGAACTTATAAACAATGACATTGGTAATCTCCAAACTCTGGCCCCTACCCAGTTCGGGTTTGTAAAAGGCAGAGCATGTCTCCTAAACCTGACAGACTTCTTTGAAGCATCTCCCACTCTGGAATTATAGGCAAACTCACTAAACTAGGTATAAATCCCTATGTCACAAGATGGATTGCTAACTGGCTCACTGACCGAACACACACTGTGAAAGTAGCAGACTCTAAATCCAACTTCAGACCAGTGACAAGTGGAGTACCACAGCGTTCAGGCCTAGGTCATCTCCAGTTTGGTATCTACTTCTCTGAAGTACAGGCTAACGCAGAAGGTCTTTGCCTAACAAAGTTCGCAGATGACTGCAAACTAGGAGCCATAATCAAGAGACAGATGCCTGGTGTCAAAGCCTTGGCCTCAAGCTCAATGCCAAAAAGTGCATTGTCATCCCTTTTGGTAAAAACTCTGTACCCGTGAACTACCACATAGGCGGTAGTCTACTTAACACTGAGTGTGATAAGAGACCTTGGGACACAGGTGGACAGTAGTCTCTCCTTTGATAATCACATCGCCACAGTAGTCAGGAAATCCTTCTACGTGGCACACCTCATCACAAAAGGTTTCTAATCAAGGAAAAAAAAAGGTCATTGTTCCCCTCTACTCGTCACGTATTAGACCCATTATAGAGTACAATGCCCCTTTTGGTGTGTACCTCACAAAACATCTACAACAACTGGAAAGGCCGCAGAAATACCTCACAAAGAGGATTACCAGCCTCAAACAGATGCCCTACGCAGACCATCTCAAAAAACTGCAGCTTTACTCTGTCGCATATCGCCTACTCAGAGGAGATCTCTGCCTAACATACAAAGCTATGTCAGACTCAGAGCTGTTGGACATGCTCCACGTAAAGAAATCCCAATCCCTCCGAGCTACACGCTCTAGGGACCTAAACCTTGTCAACACAGTAAACAGAACATGCTGGAGGTATAGATTCCTGTCTCAGAGCCTTCCCATACTCTGGAACAAACTACCTATCTATATCAAACAAAGCTCCTCATTAGCACTCTTCAAGAAAAATCGTGATTGGATGGGAGATAGGAAATTCACCCGGGGATCACTTCTGTGGCTCTGCTCGACAGGGGCACAGGAAAATAATTTTCTTGGGTGGCAAAAGCCAAGGTACTGTTTGGCTAGGCTTATATAGGCCCTAGGGCCAATAGCCTAGTACCTACCTATGAAACTGATGAAGTTTTTTTACGAACAAAAATGTATGTGGAGTTTATGCAAGAGTTAATATTGTTGGTTTAATAAACTGCTCTTTTTAGACTTTGACTTCCTGATGCTTCCTTCCACCTTTGTTCCATATAGTTATATATGTATGTATAAAATTTCGTATCCAAGTAAGCAGGAGCCAACAAGTAAATGCAGGCGTTAGAAACAGCACAAGTAGAAAATAAATGCTACCACCAGACAGTAGGACATCAAACTTTAATAAAACAACAAAATAAAATCAGATAAGTGCTTTCGGGTAACGCACAAACCCTTCATCAGATCTAATACCATTGAAAAAGACAGTGCAATTTAAAATACAACAGTCATCTGCTAGAATTCAGGGCAAGGCCCACTTAACAGTTGAGACCTTCTTCCTTATTCTCTGCCGTTTTAGAGTTGGTTTCAATGGAATATTTGCATTCAAGCCTGGAAAAACACAGGTTTGTAACTTAGCAATCCATTTCATCTCATTCTTTTCAGTTTTCAAGGTAATGTCACCTCCTCTAATAGTAATACTTGTCATCTCCAGAGCTATAAATCTGAAATAATGCCATTCCACCTCACTAACATGCTTAAAAAGTGGATTTTTGGTATTCTTAAGCTTGATGTCACTTACTTATTTCGAGATCCATTCCTTAAAGCATCTATCAGTTTTACCTGTATAGAAGCCTTTACATAAGCCAAAACTGCTGCATATACTGAGTGCTTAGATGTTCTTCGTGTTTCACTGTTGCAGTCATTACATTTGGGTTATCTGCTTGCAGGTAGCCCTCAGTCGGCCTGATTAACAAAGTCTTGGGTCCTGTGTCGGTTGCTGTCCCTTCTTCCATGACATCAGGGGTATAAAACATGCAGCCGACACCATTACACCAGTCTTTCTTGCCATGCGGTGCCCGAAGCAGAAGCAGTTTGCAAGTGCCGGTCGGCCAACTCCTGAAATTTTCGTTTTCGAGTTTCAGAACTGAAGTCTTCAACTAAAGCTTAAGTACCTCATTGGGGAAACTTTTTCTTGCTCCTTACAGATGTCAGTAAAAGTTAATAATTGCATTACTGGTGGAAAGTAAATACCTCAAAGATTTTCATTCGTACTGTATTCCTTGCCTAGGCCCTGTCCACGATGTACCTTGCTGTGGGTTTTGTGCTTTATTTAATAAGCGCAATATCCGTCATCGGTATATTTTCGCCTCTAAATATTTTGGTTCTCGATTTAATTATCCAGAAATGTCGTCGGTTAGCCATCCGACTACCGGGATTCTGAAAAAACGCAAAGATAAACGAAAGAGACAGGCCGCCGAGGTCCAAAACTGCCGACGACGCTTCTCCTAAGCCAGTCGCCAGTTCGCCGGTACTCAGTGAGGTGCTTTCGCAGCCCCTGATACCCGCTACTTCTAATTCGCAGGCCTCTACTGAGACCCATTCAGAGTCTGGTATGCCGCGAGATGCTTCAACTTTGGAACCCGCGGATGTCTCTACCTTGAATGGGTCTGGAGCCGCTGTGCAGGCACCAGCTTCTGAGGGTGTATTCAGGCCTACGGACTTGCATATTAAATCGGCACCTCCTTCTTTACTTAGGCCTAAATCTAGATCCATACCTAAAAAAACTGACGCCCAGGCCGCATGCTCAGGCCTCTATGCCTAAAAAACAAATAAGAATGGCTGAAGTTCTAATAACTCTAATTAGGGGTAGCCAACCCCCCCCCCCCTTCTAAGAGGCCTAGGACTGAAGTTGATTATGAATCTTCTGATCAGGATTCTGTTTTTTCTGATTCTTCTGATGATCTGGATTTGCTCGTATCTACTTATTAAGATTCTGATGCTGAGGACTCCATTCCCTCTGCTTCCCCTCCTGAGAATTTTTCTTTTGGGGAAACCTTACATACTCTAAAGGAGCATTTCCACCGGGAAAGCCAGGATTTTTCTGATTCAAAAAAGAGGCTTAGGGATTTCTTCTCCTACCTCAGCATAGGCCTTTAGCTGTTCCTCTTGTACTAGACATTGTTGATGCTTTTTCAGAATCTAGTTTGGCCCCTGATTCCCTGCCTCCTGCTCCCAGAAAACCTGACAGATACTACAGGGTCCCAGAGTCCCACAAGTTCCTTTTACTACAGGGTCCCAGAGTCCCACAAGTTCCTTTTTAAAAATCCTATTGCAGATCCAGAGACTATTTCACAGGGGCCCAAGGGCATTAAGGCTTCTACTGCTAAAAATCCTACCCCTTCTGATAGAGACTCCAGGGCACTGGATAGATGGGGTAAGAAGGTTTACACCTCTGCAACCTTGGCCATTAGGGCTTTAAACTGCCAGATGTCCTTCAAGGATGCATCTGCAGTCATAACATATGGGTTGTCCTGCCTCAGGCAGCCCTTCGGTCGGCCGGATTCCAAAGTCTGGGTCTGGCCTCGGCTGATGTCGCACTTCACCCGACGTCATAGCTCCTGGGGTATAAAGGCATCAGCCGATGACATTTTCCTCAGTCTTTCTTGCCGCGCGGTGCCCGAAGCAGAAGCTGTTCGCAAGTGCCGGTCGGTCAGATCCAGAGATTTCAACTACCCGAAGACTTCTAAAAAAGCTAAGTACCCCGTTGGGGACTCTTTCTTGCCTCAGCCGATGTCAGACAAAGTAAATAATTGTTTAACTTGTGGGAAACAAATACCTCATAAGGATTTCCACTCTTACTGCCTTCCTTGCTTAGGCCCAGACCACGACGTATCAGCTTGTTTAGCCTGTGCTTCCTTCAACCGACGGACACTTAGACGTCGGTCGAAGTTTGCAGAAGAGTTTTTTGGCTCCACTTTTGCATATAAAATGCAGGCGGAGACTCAACTACACATTTAGCTAAAAAACGAAAGGAAAAGGACCGACACTCGCGGCCCGCGGTTTCGGCTGAAACCACGGTTAGGCCTACCGTGAGTGTCTCTGTTTCGGCTGAAACCGAGACCACGGTTCTTCCTTCGGCCGAAAGCATGCCTCCGATAACCGAGGCCACACAGGCCATGGCTGAGTCGGCTACAGAAATTCCTGCTGTAGAAGCAGGCACACAAGATTTGTCTGACACTATTCCGTTGGACATCTCTACTCCTGCACGTGGGGCAGCTAGACCCCCTGCTTCTATGTCTATCAAGGCCTTTTCCAGGGCTAAAGCAGCCAAACTTTCCAAGGCCTTACCTACAAAAGCTCCATCTCACAGGCCTTCCTCGAGTTCTCAGATTCTCAGCCTTGCTGAGGACCTTATTTCTCTGATCAGGGGATCCCAACCTCACCCAGACAGGGCCTCTCAACCCCCTCCTGAAAAGAGGCCTAGGTCTGAACCCCCCTGAACCTCTCTCCTCTGACTATTCCTCGGATGGTTCAGATTTATCTGACCATCAGGAAGGCCCATACTCACCTTATGAGGATTCTGATGCAGAAGACTCCATTCCTTCTGCCTCACCTCCAGAAGAATTTTCATTTGGGGAAACCCTACACTCAATGAGGGAACACTTCCAATGGCAGGGTCAGGATTTTTCTGATTCTAGAAAAAGGCTAAGGACTTTTTTACACTTGCCACAGCATAGGCCTTTAGCCATACCACCTGTACTATCAGTTGTTGATGATGCATACAATGATGCCAGTACTGCCCCTGATTCTCTTCCTCCGGCCCCTGCCAAACCTGACAGATACTACAGGGTCCCGAATTCTCACTTCCACTTGTATAAGGCTCATGCTGCAGACCCAGAAACCATTTCTCAGGGCCCTAAAGGTGTTGCAGCTGCCTCTGCCAAAATCCCACTACCCTCTGAACGAGAATCTAGAGCATTAGAGAGATAGGGTAAAAAGGTTTATACATCTGCTACTCTTTCTGCCAGGGCTTTAAACTGTCAATTTCACATGATACAGTACCAGGAATTTTTGTTAGATCAGCTGAGTAAAAAGCTGGCCTCTCCTGAACCTTTAGACCGTAAGTCCCTTCAGGATTTGGTACACAACTCTCAGCAGGTCAGTAATCACTTCTTAAAATGTGGCTATGATGCACTGGAGGCTTCATTTAGATCAGCTATGACTGGAGCAGTGATTCGAAGGCATGCCTGGTTAAAAGAACAAGCCTTACCAGACCATGTTAAGTCTAAACTCCTAGATGCCCCTATGGAGAAACAAAGTTTATTTGGCTCCCCTGCACAGGAGGTTCTAAAGAAAGTGGAAGAAAAAGCAAAATCTGTCCAAACAGTCAAGGATTTTTTGCAGGTCTAACCTCCGAGGTTTAGCAGAAATTGGCCCTCAAAGAATTGGTCCTTTCCAGACACCTCCAGAGCACAGAGAGGCAGAAATAGACGCCCAAGAGGCAGAGGTCAATCTAAGGGTGCCTACAGGGGTCGTCAGTGGCAACCTGCCAACCAGAGAAGTGCCGCCACAACTGCGACTACAACCACTTCCACAGGACAGACACAATGACTTGGCGCTGATTCCGCCTACCAGGGAACAACTGGAAGCACCCTTGGGCGGAAAGCTAGCTTTATTTTCAAAAAATTGGCATTGCATTACAGGAGACAAATGGACTTTACAAACAATAAACAAGGGCTACAGGTTTCACTTCCACACTCTACCAAAAAAGAGAGGAATGCCAAACCTTCCACCAAGCCAGAAATCAGAGGCTGTAAAACAAATCATCAGTTTACTAAGGATGAGAGCAATAGAAAAGGTACCATCTATGGAACAAGGCCAAGGATTTTACTCAAGACTATTCCTTGTACCAAGAAAAGAAAATCAATGGAGGCCTATTCTCGACTTGTCTGCACTGAACACATATCTCATTGTTCCCAAATTCAAAATGCTGACCCTACAGCAACTTCTTCCCATGTTGGGCAAGGAGTCTTGGCTGGTGACTCTAGATCTCAAGGAGGCATACCTGCACGTCCCTATATGACCAGATTGCAGAAGACACCTCATATTTCTTGCAGGATCAGAGCATTATCAATTCTCAGCATTGCCCTTTGGCTTATCTACTGCGCCCAGAGTATTCATGAAATGCCTGGCATCAGTAATTGCTCATTGCAGGCTTCAGGGAATTCAAATTTACCCATACCTGGACGACTGCCTAATACAAGCGGACAAGACAAAATTAATAAAGGATTTGGCCAATGTCATGCAACTGCTGCAAGCCTTGGGATACACGGTCAACATACAAAAGTCAAGAGTAGTGCCATCCCAAAGGATGACATTTTTGGGTGCAGAACTGGACACAATAACTCAGATGGCTTTTCTCACAGAGGAAAAACAAAAGCAACTACCAGTCTATTTCATGGCATTAACAACACAAACTCAGCTTACTGCAAGGAAAGTCCTGCAGGCCCTGGGTTACATGGCATCCTGCATAATATTGATCCCACATGCCAGGCTGCATATGAGAAAGTTACAATGGTACCTAAGGAATGTATGGTCTCAACACAAACACAGTCTAGAAGCCCAGATACCAATCATTCCATGTCTGAAAAAAGAATTCCAGTGGTGGGCTCAGGCCTGTCAGATAAACAGAGGATTGCCTTTCCACAAACCACATCCAAGGCAGACCATCACCACAGACGCCTCAGACCTAGGCTGGGGGGCACACATGGAAGACAAGTGTATCCAAGGCCTATGGTCCCAAGACCAGCTAAATCTACACATAAATCTAAAGGAGATGCTGGCAGTGAAGCATGCAGTAGAGGCATTCAGACCATTCCTCCAGCAAGGACACCTGCTGATAAGGACGGACAATACCACAGTCATGTGGTACATCAACAAACAGGGAGGCACACATTCATACCCTCTATGCCGGATGGCAATGGACCTGTGGAACTTGGGCCTGAATCTCAGCATCCAACTGCAGGCCAGATTTGTACCAGGAAAAGAAAATTCACTAGCAGACAGCTTAAGCAGAACTACCACAGATGCTCACGAATGGATGCTGCACCCAGATATCTTCAGAACCATAACAAAGAAATGGGGAATGCCAGAGATAGACCTGTTCGCCTCCCCACACAACCACCAACTGAAGAAATTCTGCTCGAGAGTATACCACCCACTTGCCTGGAGGGTGGACTCCCTTTCTTTCAGCTGGAAGGCCCTGACAGTATATGCCTTTCCACCTCTTCCTTTGATGTACAAAGTTCTACTGAAGATCAGAGAGGAACAGCCAAAGGTAATTCTGATAGCTCCAGACTGGCCAAGGCAACATTGGTACCCGCTACTGAGAAGCCTGTCTCGGACACACTCATGGCCTCTACCTCTATGTCCCTTACTTCTAACGCAGAACAACTACAAGACCCTGCATCCAAACTTAAAAACGCTGCAGCTAACTGCTTGGAAAATTGCATAACACAAAACCAACCTGATTTATCTCAGAGGGTTAAGGACATTATCCTGGAGGCTCGCAGACCCTCCACAAGGAAAACGTATTCAGCCAAATGGAAAAGATTCCTCATTTGGAGTGCAGAAAAGGGAGAAAATGTCACACTGGCAAACCTAGCACACATCCTGGAATACTTAGCAGAACTGTTCCACAATGGCCTGTCATATTCCTTCATTAAGATTCATGCATCAGCAATTTCAGCAGAGTACAACATGGATCCTCCTGTCTTCTCTCATCCTCTCCTCAGGCAATTCTTGAGAGGGATCAAAAACGTAAAGCCTCCAAGGAAACCACCTCTGCCTGCATGGGATCTCAATTTTGTGCTAGAAAAATTAACACTCCCCCCTTTTGAACCAGCAGCAACAGCAGACTTACAGTTCTTATCTTGGAAAACTGCCTTCCTGCTAGCAATCACTTCAGCAAGAAGGGTATCTGAGTTACAGGCATTAATGGCAGTGCAGCCTTTCCTTATCTTCCATCAGGATAGAGTGTCTCTGAGAACCAATCCTACTTTTATGCCAAGGGTGGTCTCCAGGGTATCCTTGAACCAAGCTATACATTTACCTACATTCTTCCCCAACCCACAGAACAGGGGGGAAAAACTACTACACACCTTGGATGTACACACACAACTGCACTACTATCTGGACAGAACTAAGGCCAGCAGAAAAACTGACCAGCTTCTGGTAGCATATGCAACAGGAGTGCAAGGAAAAGCAATTTCAAAACAATCTCAAAATGGATAGGAACTTGCATTCGATTCTGCTACTCATTTCATGGAAAGACAACTCCTGAAAATATCAGGCCTCACTCCACAAGAGCTACAGCCACCAGTACAGCTTTCCTACGAGGGGTGGCTACCAAAGACATTTTAGAAGCTGCTACTTGGAGCTCCGTGCATACATTTGCCAAGCATTATAATCTTCCTTTATACTCCAGATCCCGAGCAGGCTTTGCAACTGCTGTTTTACAAGGGATCTTAACTACACCATCATTATCTTAGTGCCTCCTCCCCCAGTTTGGCTATGGTATTCTACCCATATGTTATGACTGCAGATGCATCCTTGAAGGACATAGTACAGTTTTGTACCTACCATAAATGTAGATGTCCGATAGATATGCATCTGCAGTCAGGATTACCCACCCTCCTTCTCCTCTGTGGTATTCCTAGGGTACTTACCCCTCTTTTAGCTAGCTGGGGGAATCTATTATGGTGTATTTGTTTGTATGTATATATGTATATATATTTTGCCTTCTACTGTTTGGAATTTTCTGCATTTATCCAAATTTAGCCTTCCTAGAGGGCACCTGGCATCTGGGGCAAGAAACACTGAGGAAAATGGCGTCGGCTGATGCCTTTATAGCCCAGGAGCTATGACGTCGGGTAAAGTGCGACATCAGCCGAGGCCAGACCCAGACTTTGGAATCCGGCCGACCGAAGGGCTGCCTGAGGCAGGACAACCCATATGTTATGAGTGCAGATGCATACCTATCGGACATCTACATTTATGGTAGGTACAAAACTGTACTTTTCATATGTTAAAGTATCAGCAACATGTTATTGGACTGCTTAAACAGAAAATGATGTTGATTCCCGACTGTGTGGAAAATAGAGTTACAGGATTTAGTGCATTCTGCTGAACAAATTGGAAAACATACTTTGCAATGTGGTTTTGATTCATTAGAGGCCTCTGGCAGGGCTGCTGTTACTGGGTCTGTGCTCAGAAGGCATGCTTGGCTTAAGGAGCAATCTTTGCCTGATCATGTTAAAGCTAAATTATTGGATGCTCCTTTAAATCAGAACCGCCTGTTTGGCAGCAAGGCTGCGGACGTTCTTAAAAAGATGGAAGATAAAGCTAAAATCTATGCAAACTGTTTAAAGATTTTTTACAAGTTCAGCCTCCTAGATTTAGTAGGCACTGGGCCTCTAAGAATTGGTCCTTTCCAGCCCCTTCCATGTCTTCTCAAGCCAAACTCAAACTCCGACACAGCAAAAAACCCAGGTTTCAGTCCCAGTGGGCACACAGAGCTAAGCAGTGGGGGGCCTCCACTTACAAATCTGGGACCTCCACTTACAAATCTGGGAATAAGACCCCCCCCCCATGGTAAACTGTCTCAGTGACTTCCTTTTAAAATTTCCAAGCACTTATCAACTGACTGTCCCTTTGGGGGGAAAGATTGCTCTTCTTGCAAAGAATTGGGAACTCATTACCCAGGACAAATGGGTTTTAAATATAGTGTCCCAGGGATACAGATTTCACTTCTACACATTGCCAACACCAAGTGGGTGGCCGGACCTACCTCCAAATCAGTGGACAGAGGCCCAAAAACAAGTACCTTCTCTCTTGAGCATGGGGGCTATTCAACTTGTACCAGAAGAGGAAAAGGGACAAGGTTTCTACTCTACTTTTCCTGGTACCCAGAAAAGACAATTCATAGCATCCTGTCCTGGACCTGTCTACTCTAAACAACTTTTTGGAGATTCCAAAATTCAAGATGTTGACTCTTCACCAATTAACTTCTTATGCTAGGCAAAGATGCCTGGTTGGCAACACTAGATTTAAAAGAAGCATACCTGCACATCCCAATCAGGGAATCTTGCAGAAGAGACCTATACTTCAAAGCAGGCTACACGCACTCATTTCTCTGCACTGCCCTTTGGCTTATCTACTGCACCCAGGGTATTCACAAAGTGCCTAGCTCCAGTTATTGCAATTTGCAGGCAAAGAAATGTTCAAATATACCCATACCTGGACGATTGTCTAATTCAGGCAGAAAGCCAGGACATACTTTTGAATAATCTGACCTTTGTACAAAGGGTTCTAACTTGTCTGGGGTACACCATAAACGAAAAAAATCACAACTGGTACCCTGTCAACAAATTATATTCCTGGGAGCAAGCTTGAATACAACTTCCCAGATGGCTTACGTCACGCCAGAGAAACAAATTCATTTGACAACCTACTTCAAACAAGTTGCCACAAAAACCCTGCTATCTGCAAGACAAATACTGCAGGCCTTGGGGTTCATGGCCTCCTGCACTCTTCTAATTCCGTATGCAAGACTGCATATGAGGAAACTACAGTAGTATCTAAAAAGCCTACGTTGTCAGCATTCTCAGGACCTAGAAACGGTGATTCCTATCATACCTTGCCTACACCTAGAGTTCCTTTAGTGGGCAGAGGCCTGCCACCAAAACAAGGGACTACCTTTCACACCACCCCTTGCCACCCAAACCCTAACAGACGCATCAGACTATGCATGGGGGGCTCACCTGGCAGGGAAGTGCATTCAGGGCAAATGGAACCCAAGTCAAATGCACCTGCATATCAATCAAAAATAAATGTTAGCTGTACAGAATGCCCTGACAGCCTTCAAGGACCACATTCTTCCAGGACAACTAATGATAACAATGGACAAACACCACTGTTATGTGGTACATAAACAGGCAGGGGGTGTACATATTCTTGCCCCCTCCTGCAGACTTAGCCATAGCATTGTGGAACACAGCCTTGAGCTACCAAGTGCACCTACAAGCTCAGTTCCTGCCAGGAAAATTAAATACACTGGCAGACGGACTAAGCAGGAACGAGTGGAAACTGGAACCAAGGATTTTCAACATGTTGACAAACAAATGTGGGCGCCCAGATATAGACCTGTTTGCCTCTTCCCAGAACTACCAATTGGACAAATGCTGCACAAGGACTCCCCACACACAAGCCTGGAAAGCGGATGCTCTGTCCTTCAACTGGAAAAACCTATCAGTCTATGCCTTCTCCCCTCTGCCTCTGCTCTCCAAAGTACTACTAAAAATCAAACAGGACAAACCAAGGATGATTTTGATTGCTCCAGACTGGCCACGCGAACACTGGTACCCCCTTCTGCGCAGTGGGTCATGGTGATCTCCATGGCACCTGCCTTAGACTCCTTCCTTGCTGTCTCAGCAGGGGAACCAGATTCTGCACCCTCAGCTTCTAACACTGAACCTTGCAGCCTGGCTAATTACTTAATTTATCCTTTACCATCCCTCAGCAAACCTGTGATGGATATCATTTTAGAGGCAAGGAGGCCTAGTACTAGAAAATCTTATGCTGAAAAATGGAAAAGATTCGCTGCCTGGAACCAATCTCAATGGATGAGCACAGCAGCGCCCAATTTACCTCAGATTTTACAATACTTAACTGAGATGCTTCACAAGGGCCTGTCTTTTTCCTCCATTAATATCCACTCCTCAGTTATTTCAGCTCATTATAACACAGAACCTCCCCTCTTCTCTCATCCACTGCTCAAGCAGTTCCTCAGAGGGGCCAAAAATTTGAGACCACCCAGGAGAGCTCCAACCCCAGCCTGAGACCTTAACTTTGTCTTGTAGAAATTCACTCTACCTCCTTTTGAGCCAGCTGCTACTGCAGACTTAAAATTTCTTTCTTGGAAAACAGCTTTCCTTTTAGCAATCACTTCAGCTAGAAGGATATCTGAATTACAGGTCCTTATGGCAGTGGAGCCTTTTATCATCTTTCATGCGGACAGGGTGTCCCACAGAACCAATCCATCCTTCATGCCCAAGGTGGTATCCAGTGTGGCTCTTAATCAGTCCATTCATTTGCCAATCTTCTTTCCCAATCCACAGAATAAAGGGGAATGGATACTGCATTCCTTAGATGTGCACAGACAACTTGGATACTACTTGGACAGGACTACACCTCAAAGGAAATCTGAACAACTGCTGGTGGCATTTGCTGCAGGGGCAGAGGGGAAGGCTATTTCAAAGCAAACCATTTCTAAATGGATAAGCCATTGCATTCATTTCTGCTATTAGCACCATGGAAAACCTATCCCCCAGGGGATCAGACCTCACTCCACCAGGGCTGCATCTACCTCTACAGCCTTTCTCAGAGGCGTCCTTACCAGGGACATCCTAGAAGCTGCTACCTGGAGTTCTGTACATACTTTCACCAAGCATTATAATTTGCCAATTTTCTCTAAATCCAGAGCTGGCTTTGCCACTGCAGTTTTGCAGGGCCTTATAGCTGACCCTAATGCTATATCCAAATTCCTCTTCCCAACCATAGCTTTGGGAATCTACCCAAATGTAATGACTGCAACAGTGAAACACAAAGAACATAGTACAGTTGTGTACGTTTACCAAGCAGATGTTCAAGTGTATTCATTGTTGCAGTCCTAATTACCCTCCCTCCAGCCCCCTAACTTCTTTTGGCTATACCTCTACTTTCCTTTACTATGCTTAAAAGCCTTTTTGGTGTATTTGCTTTTTTGTTGGAGGTATATCTTTGTACTTTTATATTTAATTGCTTTCCATTAGGGGGCACCTGACATCTGGGGCAAGAAAAACTGATGTAATGGCGTCGGCTGCATGTTTTATACCCCTGACGTCATGGAAGAAGGGACAGCAACCGACGCAGGACCCAGAACTTTGTTAATCAGGCTGACTGAGGGGTATCTGCAAGTAGATAACCCAAACGTAATGACATCAACAGTGAATACACTCGAACATCTACATTTATGGTAACTGTACATAACTGTACTTTCTACTGTCTGCATAACTGCCGCAGTAAAATCTTTTACCTGTTTGTGGATGTATAAACTCATTAGTAGTGGAGATATACTTGCAGCATGTACATAATTTACATGGAAAGGTACCTTTTCTCTGGGTAACCGGTGCTGAAATGAGCAGGGATGGATAACATAATAGTTGCTTCAAGTTCTTGTTGCGTCCTTGCATAAAAGTTGGTTCATGGACCAACTACATCTTTAAGTAAATGGCTAATATTTATATTTTCCAGTGGGACCTTATGACATCACTTATTTGCCTGATATCACACCAGTAACACCAAACCCACATATGCGGAGGCCCTTAACATTAACCTGCCCAAGCTGAACATTGACCTGCCCAAGCAACAAGGACCTCCGAAGCTGAAACGCAACCAAAGTGACACACAGCACACAATGTCAGTGTGCCATCCAAGACAATGTACCTAACACTTGTCTTAGCTGACGCTATAGTCGGCCACACTGATGTCCCACTCACCAGGCTGAATAAGGAGAAAATTACAGTCAGTTGCCTGTCAGGTGCCAGGATCCGCCACATAACACATGCACTCAAGTCACTCCACAACAAGTACTAATACGACTGTCATTGTCCATGTTGGAATGAATGACTTTAAGTACCTCCCTGGACTACATGAAAAGGGACATGGAAGAGCTCTCTGATCATGTGGCCTAGGCAGGTATGACCCTAGCCCTGAGTAGCATCATGCCTTTGCCCAGAATTATACCACAGTATAGGGACAAAGTGATTGACTTCAACTATTTGGCTAAGCTTCTGCTGTCATTCAAAGGGGATCCAGTATCTGTCTGCCTGGGACAACATGATCAACAATCCACGATGCTTTGCCAGAGATGGTCTGCATCTGTCACCCTGGGATTCAGGTTACTGGCTAAAGCTCTTGCCACCCCTATAGTGCCTTTTTTAGGCAAGGTTCAAAGGACAAAACCACCACCGTAACAGATACAAGCATGCAAAGTCTGAAAGTAATGCTACTCAATGCTAGAAGTCTAAACCTCAAAATGCACTCTCTCAAGGCACTCCTAAAAATGGAGAACATCGATATCTGTGCAGTAACTGAGACCTGGTTCAAGGCTCGAGAGAGCATCCCTACAATAAAAGGCTGCAACTCTTACCACACTTTTCGACCACCAAACCAAGACCGAAACAGTAAAGGTGGAGGAGTGTCATATTCACCAAGAATAGTCACACATCCAGGCTAGTTGCCCAACACAATGCATCTGAAATTCTCCAGGTGCAACTAACACTAGGTAAGACTGCAATCCAAATTGTAGCATGCAACAGATCTCCCACCATACCGCAAGATTCTCACTACACCTTTCTAAACATACTGGAAAATATTAAGATGCAACCAAACACCCTAATACTGGGTGATTTCAACTACCCTGCCATTAACTGTGAAAACTACTCTGGTACCAACACCTTTTCCCAAAGGTTCTTGGAATTCATAAATTCAAACGCCCTGGATCAACTAATCCATTGTCCCACCAGGGGCACCCCCCAGTAAGGAAACCTCCGTAAAAAACTTCTCCAAAGCCAACTTCATGCTACTCAAGTCAGAAGTGACAAAATTCATGACACCCATGCAGACGGGAGCTGAAAGTTTGACTGTTGAATCCTACACTAAGGCACTGTACAAGCACATCCACTCATGCATGAATCGTGCCATCCCAAATAGAACCAAGATGCTCTCCTCCACAAAAAAGGAAAGCCAATCTGGTGGTCCCCTGCCATAAACAAACTATACAACAGAAGAAAGAAACTATTGCAGAAAAGAGGAAAATCCCAGGATGCAAAAAAACTCCCTTAACAGCCTCAGTAAGAAGCTGAGATCCCTCATAAAATCCTCCAAAGCTAGTTACGAAAATAAAATTACCAAAGATTCCAAAGACAACTACAAGGCATTCTATAGTTATGTCAAGAATCTAAATGGCAATGCTCAGATGTTCATCGTGTTACCCTGCTGCAGTCATCACACTCGGGTTATCCTGTCGTCATCCTTCCTCAACAATCTGAATTGAAAGAAGTACAGGATTTGTTGCACGCCACCGAGCAGGTGGGCAAACATACCTTACAATGTGGGTTTGATTCTGTGGAGGCCTCCTGCAGAGCAGCTGTCGCTGGATCAGTTATACGTAGGCATGCCTGGTTAAAGGAACAAAGTCTACCTGATCATGTTAAAGCAAAACTACTGGATGCACCCTTACAGCAGGATGTTCTTTTTGGATTTAAAGCAGAAGAAGTGCTAAACAAAATGGAAGATAAGGCAAAATCAATGCAGACAGTCAAAGATTTCCTACAAGTACAACCGCCTCGCTTCAGAAGAAACTGGCCAACAAAAAATTGGTCCTTTCCAGCCACTGACAGACCTCAGAGGGGTAAATACAGGCACCCAAGGGGCAGAGGACAACCACAAGCCCAGTATAAACCTCGCCAATGGGGCACTCCAACCCAGAAAGGATGAGAAGACAGGTCTCAACCCACCAGAAGGCAAATTCAATGACTTGCACCTCAACTGGCCAAACAAAGCTCTTTTGTCAGCCCCCTTGGGGGGGAAAACTAGCGTTTTTTGCAGACAACTGGCACATGGTCACAAAGGACAAATGGGTCTTAGACATAATTTTACGAGGATACAGATTCCACTTTCACACCTTGCCAATGAAAAGAGGAATCCCAAACCTGCCACTAAATCAAAGGGCAGAGGCTCAAAAACAAATTACAGCTCTCATGGCCATGAGAGCCATTCAACGGGTACCATTTCAAGAGCAAGGCCAAGGATTTTACTCAAGGCTCTTTCTAGTACCCAGAAAGGACAATGCTTGGAGACCAATTCTGGACCTTTCAGTTCTAAACACTGACCTAAAAGTCCCAAAATTCAAGATGCTAACACTACAGCAGCTACTTCCGATGTTGGGCAAGGAAGCATAGCTGGTAACGTTGGACCTCAAGGAGGCATACCTGCATGTCCCTATCAGACAAAGTTGCAGAAGATACCTCCGTTTCATTGCAGGTTCAACCCATTACCAATTCTCTGCACTGCCCTTTGGCTTATCTACTGCACCCAGAGTTTTCACAAAATGCCTGGCACCAGTAATTGCATACTGCAGACAAAGAGGAATTCAAATATATCCATACCTGGATGACTGCCTCATCCAAGCAGAAAGAAAAGACATACTCTTACATCATCTGGGTTTTGTGAAGCATCTACTAAATTGTCTGGGATACACAGTGAACGAAAAGAAGTCAAAACTAGTACCCTCTCAAAAAATGACATTCCTGGGTGCCAGCTTGGACACAACGGCCCAGAAGGCTTATCTTGCACCAGACAAGCAACTACAACTGACCCAATATTTCAAGACAATGGCAACAAAGACCCAATTAACTGCAAGAAAAATTCTGCAGGCTTTGGGCTTCATGGCATCTTGCATTCTGATAATACCATTTGCAAAACTGCATATGAGGAAATTACAGTGGTACCTAAAAAGTGTATGGTCTCAACACAGCCACAGCTTGGACACAGTGATATCTCTAATTCCCTGCCTTCAACAGGAATTTCTATGGTGGGCACAGGCATGTCACCTCAACAAGGGTCAGCCTTTAACCTTGCCTCCAACCAGGCAAACTATCACAACAGACGCTTCAGATTATGCCTGGGGGGCACACATGGCAGGGCAATGCATTCAAGGCCTATGGACTGCAGAACAAAGAAAACTGCACATAAATCAAAAAGAGATGCTAGCTGTACAGAAAGCTCTGACAGCCTTCAAGGGTCTACTACATCCAGGACAACTTGCAATAAAGACGGACAACACCACAGTAATGTGGTACATAAACAAACAAGGGGGCACACATTCCTACCCTCTTTGCAGGCAAGCAATAATCTTATGGAACACAGCTCTGGCCTACCAAGTCCAGTTACAAGCTCAATTCCTGCCAGGACAGAAAAACACATTGGCAGACGACCTAAGCAGAAACAACAAAGATCCCCACGAGTGGAAGCTAGACCCACAAATATTTACAATGATAACTCAAAAATGGGGCCTACCAAATATAGACCTGTTTGCCAGCCCTCAAAACTACCAACTGACAAAATTTTGTACAAGGACATTCCACCATCAAGCTTGGAAAGTGGATGTTCTCTCCTTCAGCTGGAAAAACCTGACAGCATATGCCTTTCCTCCATTACCTCTTCTCACAAAGGTTCTTTTGAAGGTCAAAAAGGAGAAACCTCGACTTAATTCTCATAGCCCTAGACTGGCCACGCCCAGCACTGGTACCTGCTATTGAAGAATATGGCTCACAGCCCACCATGGATATTGCCTCAAATACCTCATTTGCTCACGCAGCAAAACAAACAGATTCTACACAGCCAGCTAAAAACCTTAAACCTGGCTGCATGGCAAATCTTTTAAACATCCATCCAGCCCCTCTTTCACAAGCAGTTCTGGATGTCATTATGGAAGCCAGGAGGCCAAGCACCAGGAAGGCTTACTCGGACAAATGGAAAAGGTTTTCTGCCTGGAACCAAGCTGAAGGCCAAGACACAACTCAGCCTCATATGCCTCACATTCTGAAGTACTTAGCAGAGATGTTGCACAAAGGACTTTCCTTCTCCTCAATTAAAATCCATGCTTCAGCTATTTCAGCTCACTACGACACAAATCCACCTTTATTTTCACATCCTCTTCTAAAGCAGTTCTTCAGAGGGGCAAAAAACATTAGACCACCTAGAAAAGCTCCTACACCAACATGGGACCTCAACTTTGTAATGGAAAAACTAACGTTACCTCCCTTTGAACCAGCTTTCTCTGCAGACCTTCAGTTCCTATCTTGGAAGACTGCCCTGTTCCTGGCAATAACTTCTGCTAGGAGAGTCTCAGAATTACAGGCACTAATGGCAATGGAACTTTTCCTCATTTTACATCAAGACAGAGTTTCTCTACGAACTAATCATTCCTTCATGCCTAAGGTGGTTTCCAGTGTAGCTTTAAATCAAACCATCCATCTACCCACTTTCTTTCCCAATCCACAAAACAAAGGTGAGAGACTCTTGCATTCCTTGGACATTCACAGGCAGCTTCATTACTACTTGGACAAAACTAAGGTTTTCAGAAAAACTGACCAGCTCTTTGTATCCTATGCTACATCTTCTCAAGGGAAGGCTATATCCAAACAAACCATTTCTAAATGGATAGGCCATTGCATACGGTTCTGTTATACCCATCATGGGAAACCAGTTCCTACTACCATTAGATCCCACTCTACCAGGGCAACAGCTACCTCTACAGCCTTTCTCAGAGGGGTTCCTACCAAGGAAATTTTAGAAGCTGCAACTTTGAGCTCAGTACACACCTTCACCAAACACTATCACTTACCTCTTTATTCTAAGTCCAGGGCAGGCTTCGCCACTACAGTTCTGCAGGGCCTCATTGCCTCCACTAACCCTCTATGATACCTCCACCCTACCTTAGCTTTGGGACTCAACCCAAGTGTGATGACTGCAGCAGGGTAACACGAACATAGTGCAGTTTTGTACCTACCATAAATGTAGATGTTCGAGTGTTCACCCTGCTGCAGTCCAGGTTACCCTCCCTCCAACCCCTCTGATCTTCTGGCTAAATGTCTGCTATGTCTTCCTGATGTATTAGCTTATAGCTGAAGGGATTTTGTGTGTGTACAGTGTTCACACCATTTGGTACTAATTTTGATCACCTTTTTGGGGGCAGCTGACATCTGGGGCAAGAAAAACTAAAGAAAATGGCGTCGGTTGCAGTATATGTACCCCTGGCGCACTGACGTCTGGGATGAGGCGACAGCAACCGGTGTCAGACCAAGACTTTGGAAATCCGGCCAACTGTGGGACCGCCTGACGACAGGATAACCCGAGTGTGATGACTGCAGCAGGGTGAACACTCTAACATCTACATTTATGGTAGGTACAAAACTGTACTATATGCTCTGAGCCACAACAGAATGTCATTAAATATACTGATCCCAAGGATATTGCCAATATCCTGGCAGATCGATTTTAGTGCCAACGTCACCCCCCCTCACCCCCTAAAGGGCCCATCTCAATACCAAAAGATTGCCAAATTCCAGTAATCATGGCCACACAGGTAGAAACCACACTCTCCAAAGCTAAGAATACAGCATCTATGGGACCAGATGACATCCCGGGCGGCTGTGTACTACAAGTACAAGATGAACTGGCACCTCACCTAAGTGTCATGTTTAATCATAGCCTCACCTCAGGCTTCATGCCCACTGAGTGGTGCACAGCTACAGTTATCCCACTCCACAAGGGTGGATCCACCTTGGATCCCAGGAACTACTGTCCCATCAGTCTGACGAGCCTGATCTGCAAGGGCATGGAATGCATTATCATAGAACTTATGAACAAAGACCTTGGCAACCTTCAAACACTGGACCCCGCCTAGTTTGGGTTCGTGAAGGACTGTGTACGAGGTAAGGCAGTCCACACAGCCTATCTGGACCTCACCATGGCCTTCGACACCATACCCCACTCTGGAATCCTAGATAAACTTACTAAGCTGGGTGTAAATCTCTACATCACTCGATGAGTTGCCAGCTGGCTTAATGACAGAACCCAGACTGTAAAAGTAGCTGACTCCAGATCCAGCTCCAGACAAGGTGACAAGTGGAATACCTCAGAGTTCAGTCCTGGGACCACTCTTGTTTGGCATCTACTCCTCTGAAGTACAGGCCAACACTAAGGAACTCTGGCTAACAAAATTCGCAGATGACTGCAAACTGGGAGCCATTATTAAATCCCCAAATGATGTGGATATTCTACAAAAGGGCCTTACAAAAACAGATGTTTGCTGTCAGAGCCATGGGCTCAAGCTTAATGCCAAGAAATGTGTAGTTATCCCCTTAATCATGTACCCATGAATTTACCACATAGGTGGCAGTACACTAAACACCGAAAGTGTGATGAGAGACTTAGGGACACAGGTGGACAGTGGTTTCACCTTCGATAACTACATTGCCACAGCAGTCAGGAAATCCTTCTATGTGGCACAGTTCATCACTAAGGGCTTTTCATCCAGAAAAAAGGAGGTCATTGTCTCACTGTACTCACCCCTCATTAGACCCATTATACAGTACAACGCCCTGTTTGGTATGTACCTCACAAGACATCTGCAACAGCTGGAAAGGCCGCAGAAATACCTCACTAAAAGAATCAGTCCTATGCTGACAGTCTAAAAAAAACTCCAGCTATACTCTGTGGCATATCGTCTACTCAGAAGCGATCTCTGCTTAACATACAAGGCCATGTCAAGCCCTGATCTGTTGGACATGCTCCACTTAAAGAAATCCCGATACCTCAGAGCCACATGCTCCAGGGATCTAAACTTTGTCATCAGAATGAACAAAACATGCTGGAGGGATAGGTTCCTGACCCAGAGACTCCCCATACTCGGGAATAGACTGCCCATACATGTCAAGCAGTGCCTCCTTAGCCCTCTTCAAAAGGAACCTTGACGATTGGATGGGAGATGGGAAATTCACCCCGGGGATCATGTCAGTCACCCTGCTAAACAGGGGTCCAGGGAAGTAAATATTGTGGGAAGAAATTTCCAGAGAATTGTTATGACTTAGGCTTGTATAGGCCCTAGGGCCGACAGCCTAGTACCAACCTGTGTAAGCTTAATTCGATTTCTTATACCACTACGAATCATCCTCTCTTGTTGTCTTACTACTTATTCAGAAATAGGGGGTTGAGGAATGGTAGTAGAAGGTGACCCTTTGGTAGTAAGAGGTTGCTCTCTGTCATTTCCAAGTGTTTTTATACCCTTAAGTTCTTTATCTATTTCAGTCTGTTTATAACCCCTCTCAAGTAGTTCTTCCTTCAAATTCTTAGTCATACCATTGACTGCTAAGGGGAAATAAAGGAGTACTTGGATCATATGCATGACGTTAGAAATGTTCCTGTTACCCAGGTATTTTTGGTAATGACCCCAAAGCACCAAAAACTATTAGCATGACAACATAAACAACAGGAAATAGAAAGGGACGTTGCCAAACTTAAGGAGCCTATGACTAGAAAAATAACCAGAGACCCTATAGCGGTATTAAAGATATTTTGCAGATTCTATGAAAATCTGAATAGGGCAGAAAAATGGAGCATCGGATGCCAGTATTAGGGTGCAGCAGACAGTACACCTGCCGTTGGTGCTGGAAGACCAGAAACCTGTAAATTCTATTCCCACACCAGGTGATTGGATTGCTGAAACTGCAGTACAGCATTAATGAGGTGCTGTACCTCCTGAAAGTTTAATCCTTTAAAAGGTGTTAAGAATGAGCTCCTACCAGCTTGAGTTGGTTGTAGCTCAGGTGGATATAAAAGATCCCACAGCATTTTTCGAAAAGTGTTTGGGAAGCTCCTCAATTTCCATGGCCAAATTTCTTTTAGTAGTATAAATACCACCTACGATCACCCCTAAAATGAGGACACTAACCTAGTGGGATTAACCTGGTCAGCAAAGGATGGATGGGTTAAAAAAGACACAAATGGGAATATTTATTGAAGACCTAATATGCCATGATTGGAGGAATAATGCCGTTCAAGAATGGAGTGGATGAGATAAAATAGTGATGTATAGTCAGCCATCTGAGAAGTCACCAGAAACAGATGGTATTCCTATGGAATTTAGGAGGGAGAAAGTAATAAAGATCTGGAAGGATGTTCATCGTGTTACCCTGCTGCAGTCATCACACTTGGGTTATCCTGCTGTCAGGCGGTCCCACAGTCGGCCTGAATTCCAAAGTCTTGGTCTGGCGTCGGTTGCTGTCGCTTCTTCCCTTGCGCCAGGGGTATATCAGAGGCATCCGACGCCATTTTCTTCAGTCTTTCTTGCCGCGCAGTGCCCGAAGCTGAAACAGTTCGCAAGTACCGGTCGGCCGACACCTGAGATTTTCGATTTGAATTTCAGTCCGAAGTCTTCAATAAAGCTAAGTACCCCGTTGGGGAACAGTTTCTTGCCTCAGTCCGATGTCAGAAAAAGTTAACAATTGCATTTCTTGTGGGAAACAAATACCTCATAAGGACTTCCATTCCTATTGTATTCCGTACCTAGGCCAAGACCGCGACATCACAGGTTGTCGGTTTTGCGCTAGGTTTAATAAATGCACTATCAAATGCCATTTTGACTTCGCACAGCATTACTTTGGTAGGAAATTTAATTATATCATGCCGTCAGAGCAGCCGATGACCATAATTCATAAAAAATGCAAGAATAAGGACAGGCAGCCTAGGAAATAAGCCAGACCCCGAGGCCTCAGCTGGGCCTGTCGCCGGTTCTCCGGTTTTCAGTGAGGTGCCTACGCAGCCCCTGACGACCGCAGAGCTGGAACCCCAGACACCTGCCAACTCCCAAGCGGAGTCTACTAGGCCGACACAGCTAACTACCGACACCGGAGCGGAATTAGACACTGGTGCAGAGGAAACACCTTCGGTTGCAGAAGGTGTCTTCAGACCGACTACACTCACCATTAAATCTTATGCTAAGCTTAAAACTCCTTTAAAACCTAAGAAAACTGTTAATCAGTCTACAGGTCAAGGCCCCATGCCTAAGAATCAGATGCTTAAGATGGCTGAAGATTTAATTACCCTTATCAGGGGTTCCCATCCCCCTCCTGATAAACGACCAAGACAAGAGGAGGATTATGCATCCTCTAACCAGGTTTCTCTCTCCTCAGATTCTTCTGAGGAACAGGATTACACTTTTCCACCTTATGAGGATACTGATGCTGAAGACTCTATTCCCTCAGCATCTCCCCCTGAAGACTACTCCTTTGGGGAAACATTACATACCATGAGGGAACATTTCCACTGGGAAGGCCAGGATTACTCAGACTCTAAGAAAAGGCTCAGAGAGTTCCTTTTATTGCCCCAGCACAGACCTCTTGCTATCTCTCCTGTGTTAGATATTGTGGATGATGTCTACTTGGAGTCTAGTTTAAATCCAGACTCTCTACCTCCTGCTCCAGCCAAACCAGACAGATAATACAGAATACCTGACTCTCACAAATTCCTTTATAAAAGCCCTGTAGCTGACCCAGAAACCATATCCCAGGGTCCTAAGGGAACAAAAGCTTCCATGGCTAAAAATCCTGTGCCCCCTGAAAGAGATTCCAGAGCCCTAGATAGATGGGGAAAGAAAATGTACACCTCTGCAACTCTGGCTATGAGAGCATTAAATTGCCCGTTTCACATGTTTAAAATATCAACAATTCCTGATGTCTCATTTAAAACAGAAAAATGAGCACACATTCAGAACAGCCTGAATTCAAGGAAATGCAGGATCTGTTGCATGCAGCTGAACAGGTGGGCAAGCATACTTTACAATGCGGATTTGATTCATTGGAAGCTTCCTGTAGAGCAGCTGTTACTGGCTCTGTCATTCATAGACATGCTTGGTTAAAAGAGCAAACCCTCCCTGACCATGTTAAAGCAAAATTATTAGATGCACCTTTACATCAGGATGTATTATTTGGTGTCAAAGCAGAAGAGGTTTTAAAGAAAATGGAGGATAAGGCTAAATCTATGCAAACGGTCAAGGATTTCTTGCAGGTGCAACCCCCTCGCTTCAGCAGAAATTGGCCAACAAAAAATTGGTCCTTTCCAGCTTCAGACAGATCACAGAGGGGCAAATACAGACGCCCAAGGGGCAGAGGTCAGTCACAGGGCCCTTACAAACCTCGCCAATGAGGTTCTGCTACCCAGAAAGAAGGAGAAGACAGGCCCCAGGCTAGCAGAAGGCAGACACAGTGACTCTATCCTCAAACTTCCAAGCAAATCTCTCCTGGCAACACCCCTGGGAGGAAAACTAGCATTTTTTGCAGACAACTGGCACATCATCACAAAAGACAAATGGGTTCTAAACATTGCCTCTGAAGGATACAGATTCCACTTTCATACCTTACCAAGGATCAAAGGAATGCCAAACCTGCCACCAAATCAACGGGCAGAGGCACAAAAACAAATTACAGCTCTCATGAACATGAGAGCCATTCAACAGGTACCTACACAGGAGCAAGGACAAGGATTTTACTCAAGACTCTTCCTAGTTCCAAGAAAGGACAAAACATGGAGACCCATTCTGGATCTTTCAATTCTGAACACCTATCTGCAAGTACCAAAATTCAAGATGCTAACACTACAGCAGCTTCTTCCCATGCTGGGCAAGAAGGCTTGGCTAGTCACTTTGGACCTCAAGGAGGCATACCTGCATGTCCCTATCAGACAAAATTGCAGAAGATACCTCTGCTTCATTGCAGGTTCAAAGCATTATCAATTCTCTGCACTGCCCTTTGGCTTATCTACTGCGCCCAGGGTCTTCACAAAATGCCTGGCTCCAGTAATTGCATACTGCAGACAAAGAGGAATTCAAATATACCCATACTTGGACGACTGTCTTATTCAAGCAGAAAGCAGGGACATTCTTTTACAGCATCTGGCATTTGTCAAACACCTTCTAAGTTGCCTAGGGTACACAGTAAATGAAAAGAAATCAAAACTAGTGCCCTCACAAAACATAATATTCCTGGGTGCCAGCTTGAATACAACGGCCCAGATGGCTTATCTCACGCCAGACAAACCATGACAGCTGTTTCAATATTTCAAAATAATGGCAACAAAGACCCAACTCCCTGCAAGAAAAATTCTGCAGGCCTTGGGATTCATGGCATCTTGCATACTACTAATACCATTTGCAAAACTGCATATGAGGAAATTACAATGGTACCTGAAAAGTGTATGGACTCAGCACAGCCACAGCTTGGAAGCAATGATTCCACTCATTCCCTGCCTTCAACAGGAGTTTCTATGGTGGGCACAGGCATGTCACCTCAACAAGGGTCAGCCTTTCACCTTACCCACAGCCAGGCAAACTATGACAACAGATGCATCGGACTATGCCTGGGGAGCACACATGGCATGACAGTGCATTCAGGGCAAATGGACTACAGATCAGAGACACCTGCATATCAATCAAAAAGAAATGCTAGCAGTACAGAATGCCCTAACGGCTTTCAAGGACCTTCTACACCCAGGACAACTACTAATACGGACAGACAACACCACAGTTATGTGGTACATAAACAAGCAAGGGGGCACAAATTCCTACCCTCTATGCAGGCAAGCAATAACCTTGTGGAACATTGCACTGTCTTACTAGGTTCAATTACAAGCACAATTCCTGCCAGGAAAGAAAAACACATTGGCAGACGACTTAAGCAGAAACATCATGGATCCACACGAATGGAAACTAGATCCACAAGTATTTGCAATGATGGCTCAAAAATGGGGACACCAGACATAGATGTTTGCAAGCCCCCACAACCACCAACTTCAAAAATTTTGCACAAGGACCTTCCATCCACTAGCTTGGAAAGTGGACGCCCTCTCATTCAGTTGGAAAACATTAACAGTGTATGCCTTCCCTCCACTGCCTCTTCTAGCAAAGGTACTGCTGAAAGTCAGATTAGAGATGCCACAAATGAATCTCGTTGCACCAGACTGGCCACGCCAACATTGGTATCCAATTTTAAGGAACATGGCCCAGGGCCCACCATGGATTTTTGCCACATATTCCTCACCTACTCACCCAGCGAGACCATCTGATTCTACACAGCCAGCTCAAGACTTTAAACCTGGCTGCATGGCAAATTACCTAAACAACCAGCCAACACCTTTATCCAAAGCTGTTATGGATGTCATTCTGGAGGCCAGGAGGCCCAGCACCAGGAAAACCTATTCAGACAAATGGAAAAGATTTTGCGCCTGGAACCAGGCTAAAGGCCTAAATCCCCTGGAGCCGAACATTCCTCAGATTCTACAATACTTAACTGAGATGTTACACAAAGGACTTTCCTTTTCATCTGTTAAGATCCACGCCTCCGCTATTTCAGCTCATTACAGCACGGACCTTCCTTTATTTTTGCATCCACTCCTAAGACAGTACCTCAGAGGGGCAAAGAACTTAAGACCGCCAAGGAGAGCTCCAACACCTACTTGGGATCTCAACTTTGTCCTGGAAAAGCTTACACTGCCACCCTTTGAACCAGCTTTTTCAGCTGATTTAAAATTTTTTTCATGGAAATCTGCCCTACTACTAGCAATAACCTCAGCTAGAAGAGTCTCAGAGCTACAGGCACTAATGGCAGTGGAACCTTTCCTCATTTTTCATCAAGACAGTTTCTGTAAGAACTAATCCTTCCTTTATGCCAAAGGGTGGTATCCAGAGTGGCCCTAAACCAAACCATTCACTTGCCCACCTTCTTCCCAAATCCCCAGAACAAAGGAGAAAGACTCCTGCACTCTTTGGACATTCACAGGCAATTATGTTACTACTTGGATAAAACTAAGGCTTTCAGAAAAACTGACCAGCTCTTTGTGGCCTATGCTACAGGATCACAAGGAAAAGCTATCTCAAAACAGACAATTTCTAAATGGATAGGACATTGCATACGTTTCTGCTACACTCATCATGGGAAACCAGTGCCTGCTAACATTAGGTCCCACTCCACCAGGGCTACAGCTACATCAGCGGCCTTTCTCAGGGGAGTGCCAACCAAGGATATTCTAGAAGCTGCTACTTTGAGTTCAGTGCACACCTTCACCAAACACCATCACTTACCTCTTTACTCTAAGACCAGAGCTGGTTTTGCCACTACAGTTTTGCAGGGCCTACTAGCTTCTAACACTGACTCCACCTTCCCTCCTTAGCTTTGGGATTCAACCCAAGTGTGATGACTGCAGCAGGGTAACATGATGAACATAGTACAGTTTTGTACCTACCATAAATGTAGATGTTTGAGTGTTCACCCTGCTGCAGTCCAGGTTACCCTCCCTCCATCCCCTCTGAACTAGCTGAACTTATCTCTACCACTTTATCCTATACTACCTCTGTGGTGTATTTGCTTGTACCTAAGGGTTTTTGTTTTGTTTTTATATAGCCATATGTATATATTTATATATATTTTGCATACCTTTTGGGGGCACCTGACATCTGGGGCAAGAAAAACTGAAGAAAATGGCGTCTGATGCCTCTTGTATACCCCTGGCGCACTAACGTCAGGAAAGAAGCGACAGCAACCGACGCCGGACCATGACTTTGGAATTCGGGCCAACTGCAGGACCGCCTGACGGCAGGATAACCCAAGTGTGATGACTGCAGCAGGGTGAGCACTCGAACATCTACATTTATGGTAGGTACAAAACTGTACTTTTTGTTTAATGATATCTTAAAAGGAGGGGAAGTACCAGCTGTGGTGGCTATACTACCCAAAGAGGGCAAAGGCTCTTTAAATCCAACTTCTTATACACCCGTTTTAATTTTGAACCATGATTGTAAAGTGTATATATTTATACTGAAGAAGAGAATAGCGCTAAGGTGTTGCCAAAACTGAACTGGCAGATATAAATTGGTGTGGTTTTATGGAAAGAATGCAAACTTTTACAGCATTTTAACAGAATGCTGATGACCCAGAAGGAAGCTGAGTGAAAGAAGACCCCACTGTTGTTAATTGGCCCTGGATGCAGGGAAGGCATTCCATAGTTAGCTAGGATTTTTATTAGGGCAATGACTGCTTTTGCATTTCTGGATGGAATAAGAGACAGGATTCAAAATGCACATGGGTCCTGTCTGACGAGATGTACTTAGGAACTACAGAGGGTGGTGTTCTCTCTTATTGTTTGACTTGTAGTTAGAATAACTGGCACTGAAAATAGGTAACTCACAAATTCAGGGGTATAACTGGTATAGTACTCAAGTAAAACTAGCTTTAGTTGCACATGATACTATTTTGTAATTGATAAATCCAGAAAAGGATATTTCAGAGCTGGAGAACAACTTGAGACATTTTAAATTTTTTTTGCATGATAAAATACACAGTAAAGCAAAGGCTATAGCAGTAAACTGTGTTCGCACATTAATTGGTTCAGCAGTACCTACATTATGGGGACATAAGATGAAGTATTTAAGTGGAATGATTAAAAGGAATTCTGTTATGGCAGCTATGAATATGTAGGAAGAGACTAAACAAACGATAATGGAAAAATTGAGAAGTTGGAAACTCTTTAGTGTGGATATGGAAAGTAAGGGATGTGGATCTCCTGAGTTGCTATATGTTATAAGCAAGGTGTGTGGGGGCTGCAAGAGTCCTTGCCCCATTGCATAGAACATCTGCAAAGGTTTTCAGCAAAGTGTTTCAGCCCTTTGTGTTCCTCATAATACTAGCTTTCCGGTTGTTTGGCATTATGAATGTATCGGACTATGTTGTGGACAGCCTGGAATGGTTTTTCCTAATAGAGTGGAGGACAGTAGTAGTCGTCCCTCTGAATAAAGGGACACCATCTACTGACTCCGGAAATTACAGACCCATAAATTTGACTAGTCATGTATGTAAGACCATGGAAAGAATGGACCTTAAAAGTAATGACATAGGAAACTTCCAGTCACTGGACCTGACCCAGTTCAGCTTTGTCAAGGGCAGGTCTTGCCTACTGAATCTGGTGAATTTTTTTGAGAAAGTCACTATGGCCATGGATGACTTACTTCAACTCAGCCAAGGCGTTTGACACAATTCCCCACTCAGGCATTGTAAATAAACTCACAAAACTGGACAAAAATCTATACGTCACCAAATGGATAGCCAGTTTGCTCACAGACAGGACACAGGAGGGGCTGACACAGACAAACAACTGGTGTCATGGCCATTGACTAAAACTAAATACCAAAACATGCATAATAGTATTCTTTGGGAAGTCATCCATCCCTGGTAACTATCATGTTGACAACATACACCTTAGAGTTGACCCAGTAGCCCGGGACTTTGGGATACACATAGATAGTAATCTAGCCTTTGACCATCATGTGTCTACAGTGGTGAGGAAATCATTCTGTGTTGCACAACTTATAAACAAAAGTATGGCATCTAATCCCAAGGAAGTCACTGTTCCACTGTATTCAGCATTCATCAGATCTATTGTTGAGTACAGTGCCCCTTTGGTATATACCTAACCAGGCATATCCAACAGTTGGAACATCCACAGAGATTCTTCACAAAAAGAATACAGGGTGTAATAAAATGCCCTATGCAGACTGCCTCAAGGTATTATCCCTGTATTCTGTCTCCTACAGGCTTTTGAGGGAAGATGTATGCCTGGCATACAGGGCATTGTCAAACCCCACTCTGGACCTCCTGCATATCCACAAAACAAACAGCACCAGAATTACCAATGTTCTTCGTGTTTCACTGTTGCAGTCAATACATTTGTGGTAATCTGCTGGCTGGTTGCCCTCAGTCGGCCTGATTAACAAAGTCTTGGGTCCTGTGTCGGTTGATGTCCCTTCTTCCATGTCGTCAGGGGTATAAAAAATGCATCCACCGCCATTACGTCAGTCTTTCTTGCTGTGCGGTGCCCAAAGCAGAAGCAGTTCGCAAGTGCCGGTCGGCCGACTCCTGAAATTTTCGTTTTCGAGTTTCAGAACCGAAGTCTTCAACTTAAAGCTAAGTACCCCGCTAGGGAAAATTTTTCTTGCTCCTTACCGATGTCAGTAAAAGTTAATAATTGCATTACTTGTGGAAAGCAAATACCTCACAAAGATTTTCATTCATACTGTATTTCTTGTCACTGCGGTGGTGCTGTATTCCTTGTCACTGCGATGGTGGTGCTGCGGTAGCATTGTCACCTCACAGTAAGACGTTTTCCTGTTCGATTCTCAGCTAGAGGTCTTCTGTGTGGAGACATGCGTGAATGGGCGTACCTTCATTGAAGGTTATGTGTCAGGGCTGGCAACTCTGCACATAAAAATCCGCTGCCAATCATTACCGGACCAGAGTTCTGCTGTGGCGACCCCTAACCGGGAAAAGCCGAAAGACACAACAACAACTGTATTCCTTGTCTAGGCCCTGACCACGACGTACCTTGCTGTAAATTTTGTGCTTTGTTTAATCAGCGCACTATCCATCATCGGTACATTTTTGCCTCTAAATATTTCGGTTCATGGTTTAATTGTCCAGAAATGTCGTCTGTTAGCCATCCAACTACCGGGATTCCGAAAAAATGCAAAGGTAAAGACAGAGACAGGCCACCGAGGTCCAAAACTGCCAACAACACTTCTAAGTCAGTCACCAGTTCGCCGGTACTCAGTGAGGCGCTTTCGCAGCCACTGATACCGGCTACTTCTGATTCGCATGCCTCTACTGAGACCCATTCGGAGTCCGGTATGCCACGAGAGGCTTCACCTATGGAACCCTTGGATGGGTCCGGAGCCGCTGTGCAGGCATCGGCTTCTGAGGGTGTATTCAGGCCTATAGACTTGCATATTAAATCGACTCCACCTTCATTACTAAGGCCTAAATCTCGATCTATGTCTAAAAAACCGACACTCAGGCCACATGTTCAGGCCCCTATGCCTAAAAAACAGATGATCAAAATGGCTGAAGCTCTAATTACTTTAATCAGGGGTAGGGAACCCCCCCCCCTGAGGCCTAGGGCTGAGCTTGATTATGAATCTTCTGATCAGGTTTCTGTTTCTTCTGACTCTTCTAATAACCTGGATTTATCCATACCTACTTATGAGGATTCTGATGCAGAGGATTCCATTCCCTCTGCTTCCCCTTTTGGGGAAACTTTACGTACTTTAAGGGAGCATTTCCACTGGAAAAGTCAGGAATTTTCTGATTCAAAAAAGAGGCTTAGGGATTTCCTCCTTCTACCTCAGCATAGGCCCTTGGCTATACCTCCTGTACTAGACATTGTTGATGTGTTTTCGGAATCCAGTATGGCCCCTGATTCCCTGCCTTCGACTCCTGGTAATCCTGACAGATACTACAGGGTTCTTGAGTCCCATAAGTTCCTTTTCAAAAATCCTGTTTTCAGATCCAGAAACCAAAGGCATTAAGGCTTCTACTGCTAAAAATCCTACCCCTTCTGATAGAGACTCCAGGGCACTGGATAGATGGGTAAGACGGTTTATACTTCTGCAACCTTGGCAATCAGAGCTTTAAACTGCCAATTTCATATGTTAAAATATCAACAGCATATTATTGGACTGCTTAAACAGAAAAATGATGTTGATTCCTGACTGTATGGAAAATAAAGATTTACAGGATTTATTGCATTCTGCTGAACAAGTTAGAAAACATGCTTTGCAATGTGGTTTTGATTCTTTAGAGGCCTCCTGCAGGGCTGCTGTTACTGGGTCTGTGCTTAGAAGGCATGCTTGGCTTAAGGAGCAATCTTTACTTGATCATGTTAAAGCAAAATTGTTGGATGCTCCTTTAAATCAGGACCGTCTGTTTGGCAATAAGGCTGAAGAAGTTCTAATAAAAGATGGAAGATTTTATGCAAATTGTTAAAGATTTCTTACAAGTGCAACCTCCAAGATTTAGTAGGCACTGGCCTACTAAGAATTGGTCTTTTCCAGCTCCTTCCAGATCCTCACAAGCCAAACCCAGACACACCAAAAGCACTAGGTTTCAGTCCCAGGGGACTCTCAGAACTAAGCAATGGGGGGCCTCCACTTCCAAATCTAGAAATAACAAGACACACCCCTATGGTAAACAGTCTCAATGACTTCCTTTTAAAATTACCAAGCACTTACCTTAAGCCACGCCTTTGCGGGGGGGGGGGGTATTGCTCTTCATGCAAAGAACTGGGAACTCATAACCCAGGACATATGGGTTTTAAATATAGTGTCCCATGGATACAGATTTCATTTCCACACGTTGCCAACACCAAACGGGTGGCCAGACCTGCCCCCAAATCAGTGGGCAGAGGCTCAAAAGCAAATATTTTCCCTCCTACACATGGGGGCTATTCAGCCCGGTACCAGAAGAGGAAAAAGGACAAGATTTCTGTTTCAGGCTTTGTCTGGTACCCAGAAAAGACAAATCATGGCGTCCAATTCTGGACCTGTCTACACCTTTCTGGACATTCCAAAATTCATGATGCTGACTCTTCACCGGTTAGTTTCTATGCTAGGCAAAGATGCCTGGTTGGCAACTCCAGATTTAAAAGAAGCATACCTGCACATCCCAATCAGGGAATCTTGCAGAAGATACCTACGCTTCAAAGCAGGCTACTTGCATTATCAGTTCTCTGCACTGCCCTTTGGCTTGTCTGCTGTGCCCAGGGTATTCGCAAAGTGCCTGGCTCCAGTTATTGCATTTTGCAGGCAAAGAAATATTCAAATATATCCACACCTGGACGATTGTCTAATTCAGGCAGAAAACCCAGGGCACACTTCTAAATCATCTGGCATTTGTAAAAAAGGGTTCTAACTTGTCTGGGGTACACCATAAATGAAAAGAAATCACAACTGGTACCCTCCCAACAGATTATATTCTTGGGTGCAAGCTTGAATACAACTGCCCAGATGGCTTTCCTCACACCAGAGAAGCAAATTAATTTGGTAACTTACTTCAAACAAGTGGCCACAAAAACCCTGCTTATCTGAAAGACAAATACTGCAAGCCTTGGGGTTCATGGCCTCCTGCATTCTTCTAATTCCATATGCAAGACTGCATATGAGGAAAGTACAGTAGTACTTTTATGGAGTCAACATTGTCACAGCCTGGAAACAATGATTCCTATCATACCTTGCCTACGCCTGGGATTCCTATGGTGGGCAGAGGCCTGCCACCAAAACAAGGGACTGCCATTCACACTACCCTCTGCCGCCCAAACCCTAACTACAGATGCATCAGACTGTGCATGGGGGGGCTCACCTGGCAGGGAAGTGCATTCAGGGCAAATGGAACCCAAATCAGATGCACCTACATATCAATAAAAAAGAAGTGTTAGCTGTACAGAATGCTCTGACAGCCTACAAGGACTACATTCTTCAGGACAGCTAATGGTAAAGCTGGACAACACCACAGTTATGTGGTACATAAACAAGCAGGGGGGTACACATTCTTACCCCCTCTGCAGACTAGCCATGGTACTGTGGAACACAGCCTTGAGCTACCAAGTGCACCTACAAGCTCAATTCCTGCCAGGAAAATTGAATACACTGGCAGACAGACTATGCAGAAATCTCATGGACCAACACGAGTGGAAAGTGGAACCTCAGATCTATGTCTGGGCTCCCCCATTTGCTTGTCAACATGCTGAAAATCCATTTGCCTCCCCCCAGAACTACCAGTTGGACAGGTTTTGCACAAAGACTCCCCACAAAAAAAGCCTGGAAAGTGGATGCTCTGTCCTTCAGCTTGAAAAACCTATCAGTCTACGCCTTTCCCCCTCTGCTCTCCAAACGTCTGATAAAAGTCAAACAGGACAAACCAAGAATGATTTTGATTGCTCCAGACTGGCCACGCCAACACTGGTACCCACTCCTGCGCAGTGTCACAAATATCTCCATGGCATCTGCCTCAGACCCCTTCCTTGCTGTCTCAGCAGGAGAACCAAATTCTGCACCCTCAGCTTCCAACATTGAACCTTGCAGCCTGGCTAATCACTTAAATTCACCCTTATCATCCCTCAACAAACCTGTGATGGATGTCATCTTGGAGACGAGAAGGCCTAGTACTAGAAAATCTTATGCTGACAAATGGAAAAGATTCTGTGCCTGGAACCAGTCTTTAGGGATGAGCACAGCAGCGCCCAGTTTACCTCAGATTCTGCAATACTTAATGGAGATGCTTCACAAGGGCCTGTCTATTTCCTCTATTAAAATCAACGCTTCAGCTGTTTCAGCTCACTATAACACAGAACCACCCTTCTTCTCTCATCCCTTGCTCAAGCAGTATCTCAGAGGGGCAAAGAACTTGAGACCACCCAGGAGAGCCCCTACCCCTGCCTGGGCCCTTAACTTTGTTTTGGAGAAGCTCACTCTTCCTGCTTTCGAGCCAGCTACTACTGCAGACTTAAAATTTCTTTCTTGGAAAACAGCGTTCCTTTTAGCAATCACTTCAGCTAGAAGGATATCTGAATTACAGGCCCTTATGGCAGTGGAGCCTTTCATCATCTTTCATGCGGACAGGGCATCTCTGAGGACCAATCCATCCTTCATGCCCAAGGTGGCTTCCAGTGTGGCTCTTAATCAGTCCATTCATTTGCCAATCTTTTTTCCCAATCCACAGAACAAAGGGGAAATGATTCTGCATTCCTTGGATGTGCACAGACAACTTAAATTTTACTTGGACAGGACGAAATCTCGAAGAAATCCTGAACAATTGCTGGTAGCATTTGCTGCAGGGCCAGAGGGGAAGGCCATTTCAAAACAAACTATTTCTAAATGGATAAGCCATTGCATTCGTTTCTGCTATAAGCGCCATGGAAAACCTATCCCCCAAGTCATCGGATCTCACTCCACCAGGGCTGCATCTACTTCTACAGCTTTTCTCAGAGGTGTTCCTACCAGGGATAGTCTAGAAGCTGCTACCTGGAGTTCTGTACATACTTTCACCAAGCATGATCATTTACCAATTTTCTCTAAATCCAGAGCTGGTTTTGCTACTGCTGTCTTGCAGGGCCTTATAACTGGCCCTAATGCTGTATAAACTCCTCCTCCCAACCATAGGTTTGGGAATCTACCCAAATGTAATGACTGCAACAGTGAAACATGAAGAACATAGTACAGTTGTGTACACTTACCATAAATGTAGATGTTCGAGTGTATTCACTGTTGCAGTCCTGGTTAACCCTCCCTTCCGCCCCCTAATTTTCTCTGGCTATACTTCTACTTTCTTTTACTATGCTTAAAAGCCTTTTTGGCGTATTTCCTTTTGGTTGGAGGTATATTTTTGTGTTTTTAATTTTATTTGCTTCCCATTAGGGGACACCTAATATCTGGGGCAAGAAAAACTGACATGGCATCCAATGCATTTTTTGTGCCCCTGACTACCTGACATCGTGGAAGAAGGGATAGCAACTGACGCAGGACCCAAGACTTTGTTAATCAGGCAGACTAAAGCCAACCTGCCAGCAGATTACCCCAAATGTAATGATTGCAACAGTGAATACACTTGAACATCTACATTTATGGTAAGTGTACACAACTGTACTTTTTAAAGACTTTAACCCTTGCCTGTGATATAAATAGGACCTGCTGGGGAAATGGGCATTTATCCCAGAGACTTCCCTGTCTATGGAACAGGCTCCCCATCCATGTGAAGCAGAGTTCCTCCCTAACCCAATTCAAGTGCAGCTTGGACAATTGGATGGGAAACCAGAAATCCATCCCTGGTTTGGCACCTATGTCTCTAATGGGCACTGGTAACCTGTAAATGGTTAGTCTCCCAGACCCATGCTTACACTTATCAAGGGTGTCAGAACTTGTCAGAGATTTGGGATATATGGCTAGGATTAAAAAGGCCCTTGTGGTTGTTAGCCTAGTAAACACCTATGAATCTATGTGGTTAAAGTGGGTGAATCCAAGTCTAGCAAGAGGCCATGTACTAGTGGTGTGCCACAGGGCTCAGTGCTGGGACCACTCCTGTTTGGAATGTATTCTCTGAAGTCAAGGCTAATGTGGAAGGCCTCCAGATAACAAAATTTGCCGACGACTGCAAGATGAGGACAATAAGTAATTGCATCTCCCAGTGAGCTATGCGGATAGACTAAAAGTCGTATTCCTTTGCTGTGTCTGCTACTGACTGTTAAGGGGTGACCTGTGCCTGACCTACAAGGCACTCACAAATCCAGGCCTGATGGAGGTGCTATACATCCACAAGTCTAACAGCACAAGGGTCACCCACTCTAGGTGTCTAAACTTAGCAACTCAAACAAAGCACAGGAGATTGCCCCTTCTTGGGAACAGGCATCCTGTTCACATTAAGCAAAACCCTTCCCTGATCCTCTTCAAATGCTTTTTGAATCAGTGGATGGGGAATCACTGTTTCACATCTGGGGTAGTGCCTGTGTCCGTTGTGGAGAAGGGCCATCTTCAAGATACCTGTTGTACAGGTATACCATCATCTTGCCCCTAGGGGTATATATTGAGTAAAATTGTAAGGGCCCTTAAGCCTTTAGCCTAGTAATCTGCTGTGAACAAGCATATCCATCTTGGGAGTTGAAGGAACTTGTTTGTTCAGATGAGTATGCTTCAACATACCCTTTCTAAAGGGATGTCTCATTGCATTTCATTGTTTATATCTTGGAAAGAAGTTGAAAAGGCATATTGGATCCCACTATACAAGGGCACAGCAGCCTCTGTGGCTTTCCTAAAATGGGCAAGTACTTGGACCATCCTTTAGGTAGCCAGTGGTAGTCAGTCCATAAGTTTCCAAGCTTTGTTGGTTAAATAGTGACAAACCAGGTCTTTGCTGTGGAGGCAGCCATCTTACAGGACCTTGTACACCCAATGCAAACTAACACAGCTACCTTCCATACTCTATGAATCTTCCCATTAGTCATTGCTACTACAACTGTGATCAGTGTGAAGAATCTACTACAGTTTTGTAAACACTTACTATAATAGTAGATGTTCAAGTGAGTCAGTGTTACAGAACAATCCCACATCTTGCTCTTTTTATTTTGGACTTCCATTGGCTGGAGTGTGACATCCTTCCTTTCCTTGTACCATTCCGTCCTTTCTTTTCATATGTTCATACTTGGATATGCTGGAGCAACACGTCATCTAGACTTTTGCCCTTCCTGGGACTTGTCCCATTGGGACATGTGATGTAGGATCCTGCCTTTAAGGGGGGCCTTACCTAGGATATAGGCAAACCTTGTGTCCTTCAGGATTTTGAGTGAGAAAAGATGGCACAGAACGCTTGCATTATCCTGGAGATATGTTGAATTCACACTGGAGTAGGCTTCTGTCCTGCAAGAAGAGAGGCAGTCTGAGCTTTGAAGCCTGGCCAGGTGTTAGGTCTTCTGCCACAGAAGTCCCAGTAGTCAGTACTGTTGCAGCAGTGATACATTTGAACATCTGCTATTATGGCACATTTCTACTTTCCATACCTATATTGTAGTGTAATGCCTACAAGTTTGCCATGGTAAGTAAACCCATCGCTGAAATTCTTTTTGAGATGAAACTTGTACAGATCTATTAGTGTGTATAAATTCTTAAACATTCCTGGATTTGTCACAAAAAATGTGCACTCTTTCTTCTTTCAAGGAGAGATGTCTTGGATGAGCTTGTAACATTGCACAATTTTAGAAATCAGTTTCTGCCTAATGCACTGAGAGAATTCTTCCGACACATTCATGCACCTGAGGAACGTGGAGAGTACCTTGAGACACTAATAACCAAATTTTCACACAGATTCTGTGCATGCAACCCAGATCTCGTAAGGGAACTTGGTCTTAGCCCAGGTAAGTGAATAGAAGGTAATCTCTTTTTTATGTGAGAACTTTTCATTACATTGAATGTGCCATAACCATGCATGACGTTTGTGGTTGACTTTGCCATATTTTTTGTTAAGTTCATCTGTTTTGTTTTTGTTTTTCAGAATAGTGATAATGTGCTGGAAACCTGTTCATAAACATATACATCTGCATCTGTTACTTTGATGCATGATTGATATGTCATAGCCATAGTTCTATGCATTAGATTACCTAGACACGTCTGTACATACATTGAAAGAAGTGTTTGACTTCTAGACCAATTAAGAACACAATAAGCTGTTCTGTAAAATGTGTACAGGACTCCCCAGCAGATGTTTATCGTGCCATACTGCTGCAGTCATTACACTTGGGTTATCCTGCCGTCAGGCGGGTCCTCAGTCGGCCGAATTCCAAAGTCTTGGTCCAGCGTCGGTTCATGATGGCCAGCTTCTCCTCTCACTTACTGTGCAGTTTTCCCGGTACACATGCTTCCAAAAAGAGACAGTAGCTGAAAGCAATGCCCATAATACCTAAAAATTTAATGCACCATTTTCAAAATAGCATGTAGTATGCCCCTTAAAAGAACTCCAACCTTGTACTTTAATTCTTTAAAAAAATAGAGTGATCATATTGCATAGGGAGAAAGATGAAATTGCCCTATAGCAACGGTCTTGAGAGTAGTCACTTAATCCCATTATTTTCATATAGTCACTTAGTCGTGTCCTTTTCATATCCCTTGCACTACAAAACATAAAATGTAAAGCTGTTTCCGTTATGCATGTTAGAGAGTTTATCAGTTGGGTGCCTTCCTTCAGAGGACAAGGTAGGTCTTTTTGGAATACCAAGCATTCAGCTTTTAGTTAGTGGAAGTGTGGGTGTGCTGCAAGGTGTGCATAGGTCAGTTAGTAACGATTCATTCCCATCTTGTCCTGTCATTTCATTTCTTCATCGTGTGGGTGTAGGTATAGTTTTCTGCTGACCTGAGAGGCCCAGAAGTACTCATTTTGCAACAGTTTTACTGCTGTAAAGCATGAACACTGTGTAGATGTGCTTCGTTAAACTAGTGTCTTCCAGTATACATTAAAGTATGACAGTTCCCGTTTCTGAAGAGGTCTGTGTAGTTTGCCAGCATTTGTGAATATATTTATTTTTATTTATTTAACATTTGTTTACCGGGAAAGTCCGACTTGGAACAAAGCTAATTTTCAGCAGAGGCCCGGTGAGAAACGCTCCAGAAGTATGTCTTTAAGTAGGTGGCAAAATGCATCCTATAGGTAAACGTACTGAAAATGAGCTAGGTGACTAGTTTTAACTGGCATGTGGAGATACTCCAGATGGTTTTATGCTTCCTGTTGCAGTGGTCCTCACTACTGGGGCTTCAGCCACAAAAAGCCCAACAACTGACCCATCTTCCAGAGCTTAGTGTCCTTCTTTTTCCTGGCTCACCAGATTTTCATCCATTAAGAACATCAGGATGTTTCCTTTTCAAAGCTAAAGTCTGTTCTCATCATTTTAGACTTTTCTTGCCACAGTCTGGAGCATATGTACCATATTTATGCATGTGTAATCCAGCATTGTTCAGTCTGCTCCAGAGCTCAGTCAGATAAAGCAACCATTGATATTTTGTTAATGACCTTTAATAATGTGTAGTTTGGATGGGTTAGATGCCTGCTTAGGTATTTCAGTGCATACCAGCTCCTAAGAAAGAAGGCAAGTGCTCTTCGAGTAGACAAACTCCACATAATGGCTATCATAATTTGCTTTTTTTCTGTTTAGTTCAAATTAAGAAATTAAATGTTGTAGGACCTTTCAATGTTTTATACCAAAATCTCTTGCAAAAAAGGAATTTTCCTTGCAAAAATACATTGATCATCAGAAACTTTTAGCTTTGACTTGATACCACATGACGTCTCTTCCAGTTTATTGCATATCCTGAATGTTCCTCCTAAAGAGTGATTAGTTAAGAGTTTAAAGAAAAGGCAGCCCGGGATCCAGGCAATGCATCATATGACAGTGTCATCCAATATCCCCGACAGTGTCATCCAATATCCCTGACAGTGCCATCGGACATCCATTCCCAGCCCGAAGATTCCAGTTCTGATATGATGCTTTCACAGCCCAGGCCATCTCACTTGAAGGATCCAAGGCCTCTGAGAGAAACAAAAATGAGGCTGTCATTCCTGCAGATCGATTGAACATGGTAACATGAGCAGATAGCTGTAATGTAGAGTTCTGTGCAGATATCCTGTCTCAGATGCTTGTGGCTGCATTGTGTTTCTTCATCTCGGAAGGGGCAGATATACCCCCCTGTTTGAGTTAGGAAGGATGTTCAAGGTCTGGGTTTGGAAGTCTAGGAATTGTGTTCGGTCTCTGGACTCCAAGATGACAGACCACTTAACAGGACTTAAAAGTTGTAACATAGGGTGGCCTTCCCCAGCTCTGTGCATTTGCTTAGGTCTTGGGCAGAGGATGGGTCCCTACTTATCCCTCTCCCAGGGTTCCCCCTGGAATATATTTCCTTGGCTCATGAGTTTCTTCAGGTCCTGCAGAGCTTACAACCAAGTTCAGTTTTTCCCACAATCTCTGAAGTCACCTCTACAAAGAAAATGAAGGAAGTGTCCCAAGAAAGGGATGACGACATCTCAGAAATTGAGAGAGGAAAAACAGACTACAACTTTTAAAAAATATTCCCTGTTTGGATACGATATAGACCTTGACATCATGTCCTCTGCTTTGCCCCAGACCTCTCAATAGTTTGTTCCCTCAAAAAGTGATAGGTCATAAGTTCATCTGTTATTCAAGCCTTTCCATGCGACTTGTAGATCCATTAGTACTTGAATAGGAAGCTTTTATAGTCTTTTTATATTAATGATTGCTTAGATTATAAAAAGGTGTATTTGCATTATCTGGATAGCAAATTCCCATGGTCTTGTTATGTCTGCCGTTATTTCTCGATAGTCATGATGCATCTTCATGTAATCATGTGATATTTAAAATGCGTATGTGTGTGTGTGTGTGTGTGTGTATATATATATATATATATATATATATATATATATATATATATATATGTTTGTTTTATTTGTACGTATTGTTATGTAAATGTATATATGTGAGACATATGTATGTGTGGGCACAGGCAACCTATAATTGGTTCATCTCCCAGGTCCCTTCGGCAGGCTGTAATTGGTTCATCTCCCAGGTCCCTTCTTGTAAATGTTTTATTTCCCAAGCCCCTGCTTACACTTATCAAGGGTACCAGAACTTGACAGAGATTTGGGATGCACGGCTAGTCTTAAAAATGCCGTTGTGGTTTAGAGCTTCATTGCAGAGCACAAAGCTTGAAGGCCTCATTTGAACGCAAAAAGATTTTTGTCATTAGCTTCAGGGATTCCTGCAGTCTCAGATGTGGAGGGTCATGTTCTTCTTTTACTGCTAAAAAAGTATTTCCTTGGAAAAGTGTTTATGGAATTGAAAACTTGTGCTAGCAGAGCACAAGATTTTGGTGATCTGTTTAATCACTCAAAGGCCTGAGGTTGCTATCCCACAGAAGCATTTAGCTTGCCCTCACCAGTCCCACAACCTGTTTCTGATCCTTGCACATCCTGATATCCCTATTTATTTACTAACTAGGAAAAATTTGGCCATGGCTATAGGGAGCTTCACTTAAGTGCTGTGGGATCTTTCACATCCACAGGAGCTGCCAGTGACTTGGGCAGATGGGACCTCTGTTTAATATTTCATCTGAAGGATGTCACAAGAGTGCAATACCCTCCTTATGGTGCACTGCTTAGTACTGTGTTATCCGATAGATTTCTCCAGGTCATTCCAAATATCCTTGTACTTCTAGGATCTATATTGCTCAACTTATAAGCAACTGTGCGCATCTAGGTCCAAAGAATACTGTACTCTGCTCTCATGAAATCCATTGTTGAGTACACAATTCCCCCATTAGTATGAACCCAACCAGGCCCATGCAGTAGCTGGACCATTCACAGAGGTTCCTCACAAAAAGAATATCTGGAGTTAGTAGCATGTCTAATGCGGATTGCCCCAAAGCCCTATCCTTATACACCATGCCCTATAGACTCATGAGGGGTGTTTTATGTGGTAGATGAGGCATCCCAGGATCCCACTGTGATGGACCTCTTGTATATCCGCTAAACAAATGGCATCAGAGTGACCCAGTCCAGGGACTTGAACCTTGCTTGCAACCTAAATAGAACATGTTGAAGGGACAGGTAGGCATCTTAGAGAATGCTCCTTCTCTGGAACATTCATGTGAAGCAGAATTCTTTCCTGACACTATTCAAATGTAACTTGGACCAGTAGATGGGAAATCGTGAATTCACCTCTGGTTTCTCACCTTGGTCTCTAATGGATAGAGGCAACCTGTAAATGTATGCTATAGCTTACACATACCCCTAAAAATAACCTCTAGGGCATCAAACTTGGATACATTTGGGATGCATGGCTAGGCTTAAATGGTGGTTGTTATCCCAGTGTATACTTATAAACTATAGTGTAGGAGCCACCGGAGGGCAGGGCAGCCTTTAGTCTATCTAGTTTTCCTTTTTCAACAACAGGGTGAGTTAATTGCATTTTCTCATAGATTGCAAATTACTGAGAACCAGACAACTCCTCTGTTGATATTTCCCCCAGCTTCTGCCAGATTTGTGGTAGGTTTGCTGGGCAGTATATTGCATCCTGGCACAGAATAACCCTTGCATATCGCCCAACTTTTTAAGTCAGACTGTTCATCCTTAACAGAGGAGTCTGTTACTCTCCCACTCCCAACTTTTTTGGTACTGAATTCATTGAAGAATATCTGGAATATTGTGTGCTTGTTTCCTGTCCCTTTGGCTGCAGTTTGGTGAATGATAGAACTCTCATCAGACTCCTGTCAAAAAGTGATTTCCATCGGAGAGGCTTAATAAAATGAGGGAGCACTTTGTGATGCTTCAGGAAGGGCTCATTTTATTCAAAGGTACTTGGACCTTCATGAGATTCAATGAATCAGGGCTCACTTCTGTAGCCAATGTTTATTCAAGCTTTTGAGGACTTAAGAGTCCGTTATAGAGCAAAACTCTGAGCTCCCAGCATGTAATGATCAAGGCAGGTTTGTTCAGAGGAGTAAGATTGGTTCCAGGGCACAGTATACAGACTTAACAGTAACAGCAGAGCCTTGAAGTGATTTGACAAAGTTATGTAGCAAGCTTGTTTTTTAGTGCAGTAAATTGAAAAACTTGCATAAAAATGTCTAGGGGACATCCTCAAAAAGAAGATATAGCCTCAGAAATACAGGCAGAATCTAGTAAAGATGTGGTTACCAGGGTTATTCAAGCAACGTTTAAAGTCCTGAATTGTGCTGTAAAGCATGGGTATGATGCTGTTGAGGGCATGAAACAAGAGACTCTAACATGCAAAATTATTATGACATGGCTATAGGCTGTAGTATAATAGGTTGTGCTTCTCATGATTCATCACTGCAGCACTGACGTGTATTGCCTGCAGAAGTCCCAAAGGCAGAGCTACTATTCTCTCCAGGTCTGGCAGACTCCCTTCCCCTGCTGATGCCAAGGAGTTGTATAAAGGGACGTTATCTGGTGCCATCTTCTGATTTTTTTTTTCTTGCCGCAGTTCAGTGAGCATTTCAAGTAGTTCATTTGAGTTGTCAGTCATTATGGTTAGCCTACAGATAGTTTGCAGATAAGCAGAACACAAAGGTAAAGATTTTCTTATCTTTAACTGTAGATGTCAGGGAGTATGGTTAACAGTTGCATTAGATGTAAGAAGCAAATACTACAAATGGACCTCTACAGACACCTGATTATTTTTTTGGGCCCAGAGCGTGATATCCTCAGTTGTTCCTAGTGTGCCTTTTTCAACCAGTGAACCATCAAATGCAAGAACAGAATCCCTTAAAAACATCTTTCCTTAAAAGCCCACATCTTGGTGTGCATCCACTTTAGTATCCAGTTCTTCCTCTCACTGCCCTAGAAATGGAAAACCCTTGTAGAAGAACCTGAAGGTGGAGATTGTTCAGGAGACTGATGACGCCACTTTGAGGGTCTGGAGTCGAAGTCCTCATAGGATTGAGGGCATCTGTGCCACATAGACACCTTTGAACCCTTCATATTTGATATTCCACCTCTGGAGAACAACATCACAATGGCCCTCAAGGTGTCCTTGCAAGACAGAACTATTAGGTTGTCTGTCAGTTCCATGCCTGCTTCCCAGGTCTTTGGTACTGACACTTGCACTATCATTAAGAGCAGAGAAGGAAATATTCCATCTCTGTTTCACAGTGAAGTTGAGTAAGAATGGATCAAGATTTTAGAAATGCACCCATGTTATGAGACATATTACTGCACATACAGACAAAGATCCAAGACACTGAAATACAAATAGTTGTTAGTTGGTTTGCACAGCCACTGCTGACTGGGCCTAGTTTTCAGTAACGGTCCAAATCACCACTTGAGATGTCTGCAAACTGTCCCAGGATTTTGTAGAGTTTTATATATATAGGCAGCCAGTCCCTGAAGAACATCAATTTCAGGGATATATTCTGTCAAAGGGAAATAAAGGATCCTTCTTGGACCCATCAGGTATTCTAGATTCAGAATTTGAGGGTCTGGCGTATGTGAATTATATGTCACTTGCTTTTTATGTGGAGTTTTAACTTTGCTACCTGAGGATTTTTCCTTTTGAGATGCCCAGTACAGGATGAAGACCTTCAACTGGGAAGCCACTGAGAGTTCTCCCAGGTGTATATCAGGTACAGACAGTTTCTGGACCTGCCAGAACCAAGATCCCTTGCTCTAGAAGTCCTGGATGCTTTTTATTCTGCATCCTTGGAGCCGGATTACCAGCCCCCATTGCTCCCAGAAAACCAGACTGTATTTGTAAGATACATGATTTGCACAAACATTTGTACAGAAATTCTACTGTGGATCCAGCAGTGGTCAGTGTGGCTGCAGCCAGAAACCCTATTTCCAATTATGGCAGGAATAGAATACTCAGTCATTTTGAGAAAATGACTTCTTCGGCTATCCTAGCCCTTTTGGCACCTCAGTTGCCATTCTCATGTTTATAATTCCAGGAGTCCCTCATTGACAGAAAGCAAAGGGACTAGAGGACAAGGGCCTTAGAATGGCAATGCTCGACTTGTGTAATCTCGCCAGGCACTCCATGAAACATGGTTGTGATGCTTCTGATGCATCTTCCAGGGCAGCTGCAGCAAGTTCAGTGGTCAGGAGACATGCCTAGCTTTCTTGAGCATAAGAAGGTTGCCTTTGTGGATAAAGAGCTTCTGTTTGGGCTCCCGGGGAGAAGGTGTTCATGAAGCTGGAGGAGGAGAAAGGTATTCAGAGGTAAGTACTAGGCTGACTGCCCTTGTGGACCTTTTTAAGCCTAGGCAGTTTTCCTTTTTATTTATTTTACATTTGTTGACCGGGATTGTCCGACTGAGCTGAAGAGCCCTTTTTCAGCGGAGGCCCAGGGAGAAAAGCTCCAACATGTTATACAATTTTTTTTTATAAATTAACATTAAACAGCAATGTTACAGGATTATTACAAGGCATTAAGTAGCAATACAATGTCAATAATCAGGAGTATAGCATAACTATTTCAAGATGTATAAAAATAAATATGTCATTAAGATGAGTATAGTTTTTGGGGTAAGTGGTTACAAAAACCCAGTTTTATCATAATGTAGTTGCATGAAGGTAAGACAATTACAACAGAATGTTTCTCTGAGGCAATTTGTTTAATAGATTTGAGAAGACAGTAGAAAGAGTAGTCAAGGAAGATTTGAGAGAGCTAGTGAGAAGAGTGAGTTAATGGCAGAAAGTAGATTAAGGTATGAGAAGTAGGCAAAAAGGACGTCTGAAGCTGAAATACAAACAAACACCAATCACAACCAAAGTATCACATAGCTCACAACACCAGTGTGTGACCCAACAACAGCCCCTAAGGCAAGACAATGTACCCAACACTTTAGTCATAGGTGACTCTACAGTCAGGGACACTGATGTCTCACTCACCAGGCTGAATAAGGAGAAAATTACGGTCAGCTGCCTGTCTGGTGCCAGGATCCGCCACATAATGCATGCACTCAAGTCACTCCACAACAAGTACAAATACGACACTGTCATTGTCCATGTTGGAGTGATTGACTTGAGACGTACCTCCCTGGACTACATGAAAAGAGACATGGAAGAGCTCTCGGATCATGTGGCCCAGACAGGCATGACCTTAGCCCTGAGTAGCATCCTGCCTTCACCCCGAATAATACCACAGTGTAAGGACAAAATGATTGACTTCAACAGTTGGCTAAGCTTCTTGCGTCATTCAAAGGGGATCCAGTATCTGTCTGCCTGGGACGACATGATCAACAATCCACAATGCTTTGCCAGAGATGGTCTGCACTTTTCGGCCCTGAGATGCAGGTTACTGGCTAAGGCTCTTGCCACCCCTGCAGTGCCTTTTTTAGGCAAGGCTCAAAGGACAAAACCACCACTGTAACAGTTACAAGTATGCGAAATCTGAAGGTAATACTACTCAATGCTAGGTCTAAACCTCAAAATGCGCTCTCTCGAGGCACTCCTGAAAATGGAGAACATTGATATCTGTGCAGTAACTGAGACCTGGTTCAAGGCTCGAGAGCACCCCTGCAGTACCAGGCTGCAACTCTTACCACACTTTTTGGCCACCAAACCACCACCGAAACACTAAAGGTGGAGGAGTGTCCATATTCACCCAGGATATTCACACCTCCAGGCTTGTTGCCCAACACAATGCATCCAAAATTCTCCAGGTGCAGCTAACACTAGGTAAGACAGCAATCCAAATTGTAGCTTGCTACAGATCCCCCACCATGCCCCAAGATTCTCACTTCACCTTTCTAAACATACTGGAAAGTATTAAGATGCAACCAAAAACCCTAATACTGAGTGATTTCAACCACCCTGCTGTTAACTGGGAAAGCTACTCGTGTGCCAACACCTTTGCCCAGTGATTCTTGGAATTCATAAATTTCAATGCCCTGGATCAACTAATCCATAGTCCCACAAGGGGCTCCAATATCCTGGACCTGGTCATTACCAACATGTGAAATCGATGCTCCACACCAGTGATCACCCCTTGTTGGTTAGGTCTGACCATAAGGTAATCACCTTTGACATCCACATCCCACCCCCACCCTCCCAGTAAAGAAACCTCTGTAAAAAAACTTCTCCAAGGCCAACTTCATGCTACTCAAGTCAGAAGTGACAAACTTCATGACACCCATGCAGACGGGAACTGAAAGTTTGACTGCCGAATCCTACACTAAAGCACTGTACGAGCACATCCACTTGTGCATGATTGTGCCATCTCAAACAGAAACAAGGTGCTCTCCTCCTAAAAAAGGAAGCCAGTCTGGCGGTCCCTTGTCATAAACTATAGAACAGAAGGAAGAAACTTGCAGAAAATAGGAAAATCCCAGAATGCAAAAAACCCCCTTACCAGCCTCAGTAAGAAGTTGAGATCCATCATAAAATCCTCCAAAGCTAGTTATGAAACAAAAATTGCCAAAGATTCCAAAGACAACCACAAGGCATTCTATAGCTATACAGACTTGGAATACTGAAACAGGTAACTGCAAAAACTGGAATGCAGGCAAGAGGGTTTGAGGCACACACACAGTAGTAGTTTCCAAAGTTTATTCTTCAGACTTTGCTTCAAACAAACGATAAAAATAATAAAAAACAGTAACCAATCGTTATATAAAAATAATAAAAAATAATAAACAGTAACCAATGGTTACTGTTTTTTATTATTTTTATCGTTTGTTTGAAGGAAAGTCTGAAGAATAAACTTTGGAAACTGCTGTGTGTGTGCCTCAAGCCCTCTTGCCTGCATTCCTGATTTTGCATTCTATAGCTATGTCAAGAATCTAAATGGCAATGCTCAGATCTGCTCTGAGCTACAACAGAATGGTATTAAATATACTGATCCCAAGGACATTGCCAATATCCCGGCAGATCGATTCAGTGCCAACTTCACCCCCCCTCTCACCCCCAGAGGGCCCATCTCAGTATCGAAAGATTGCCAAATTCTGGTAATCACGGCCACACAGGTAAAAAACGCACTCTCCAAAGCTAAGAATACAGCATCCATGGGACCAGACAACATCCTGGGTTGTGTGCTACATGAACTACAAGATGAACTGGCACCTCACCTAAGTGTCATGTTTAATCATAGCCTCACCTCAGACTTCGTGCCAACTGAGTGGCGCACAGCTACAGTTATCCCACTCCACAAGGGAGGATCAAACATGGACCTGGGAACTACCGTCCCATCAGTCTGACGAGCCTGATCTGCAAGGCCATGGAACGTATTATCATGGAACGTATAAACAAAGACATTGGCAACCTTCAAACACTGGACCCCACCAAGTTTGGGTTCGTGAAGGGCCGATTGTGTCTCCTGAACCTGATTGACTTCTTCGAATCAGTCTCCAGAGCCGTGGATGAGGGTAAGGCGGTCCACACAGACTGTCTGGACCTTGCGTTTGCCTTCGGTACCATTCCCCACTCTGGAATCATAGATAAACTTACTAAGCTGGGCATAATAAATCCCTACGTCACTCGATGGGTTGCCAAGCTTACTGACAGAACCCACACTGTAAAAGTAGCTGACTCAAAATCCAGCTCCAGACAAGTGGAGTACCTCAGGGTTCAGTCCTGGGACCGCTCTTGTTTGGCATCTACTTGTCTGAAGTACAGACCAACACTAAGGGACTCTGGCTAACAAAGTTCGCAGATGACTGCAAACTGGGAGCCATTATTGATTCCCCAAATGATGTGGACAGTCTACAAAAGGGCCTTACAGAAAACAGATGCTTGGTGCCAGAGCCATGGGCTCAAGCTCAATGCCAAGAAGTGTATAGTTATCTCCTTTTGGAAAAACCATGTACCCATCAATTACCACATAGGTGGCAGTATACTAAATACTGAAAGTGTGATAAGAGACTTGGGAACACAGGTGGACAGTGGTCCCACCTTTGATAACCACATCGCCATAACAGTCAGGAAATCCTTCTATGTGGCACACTTCATCACTAAGGGCTTTTCATCCAGAAAAAAGGAGGTCATTGTCGCACTGCACTCATCCCTCATTAGACCCATCATAGAGTACAATGCCCTGTTGTCTATGTACCTCACAAGACATCTGCAACAACTGTAAAGGCCGCAGAAACACTTCACTAAAAGTATCACGAGCCTAAAGCAGTTGCCCTATGCTGACCGACTAAAAAAACTCCAGCTATACTCTGTCTCATATCGTCTGCTCAGAAGCGATCTCTGCTTAACATATGAGGCCATGTCAAACCCAGCGCTGTTGGACATGCTACACTTAAAGAAATCCCAATCCATCAGAGCCACATGCTTCAGGGACCTAAACCTTGTCATCACAATGAACAAAACATGCTGGAGGGATGGGTTCCTGACCCAGAGACTCCCCATACTCTGTAATAGACATGCCCATACATGTCAAGCAGATTGCCTCCTTGGCCCTCTTCAAAAGGAATCCTGATGACTGTTTGGAGATAGGAAATTTACCCTGGGGATCACGTCAAGGGCAAAGATTTGCCTTTTTCCTTGGCCCTCCCCTTTAAAAAC
>NC_056728.1:1632166355-1632170286 GCF_019279795.1 Protopterus annectens | reverse complement strand
GTGAACCTTTCCAGACTACTGTATTAGTGTAACTGTTTCACAGTTGCAGTACTTTGTTTATATGGTTGTCAGTATCTGAGCAGCTATATGAGATGGCATATAGAACTGTTATAGTACACAAGGTATTTCCATTTCTGCAAACCTGTGTGTGGTGTCTTTCCTATGACCTTTTTATGGGTATATGTTGCAGGCAACGATTGACATCTGTATGGGTGGCCCATACAGTGTCCAGTTGATCAGGTGTTAACTGTAGGCATAGTGGCTGTTCCATATTGTGTGCACCGCCTACATATGTATCTTACTGTACATATATCTGTGTGTGTGTATGTGTAGTCACATGTATATATATATATATATATATATATATATATATATATATATATATATTTGTATCTGCATATCTGTGTCTGTGTATCTGTATCCTGGGGATGTTGATGGCTTCCACATATTACATGTCCTGTGGGAGGCAGACTGTCCTTGGTAGTGTATTGCAGGCCGCACGTGTTTGGCTGTGGGGGGGATGCCTATTCGTACAAGACGTATAGTGTGTGGGGCCTCTCAACCCCGTTAACGGTGCATGTGTACATATGCGTATTTGTTAATCTGCCATTGCTATCTACAGATGTATGGCCATATATACCTATATAGATATATATATATCTGCTAACATATATATATAACTATGTCCGTATATACCTACATAGATATATATCTGCGTACACATATGTAACTTGCTGTGTATATGTAGACATATAGGTGTAGACACATATATGTGTCGATTTAGGCATATGCATGTACATATGTGCATATATAGTGATATATATGTCTACAGTGATAGTAAAAGAAAAGATATATATATATATATATATATATATATATATATATATATATATACATACATACACATATATAGATATTTTGTATCTGTTTAGATTTTAATACAGTTAGACACACAGACATCTAGGTGTTGGTATACATTCTCTGTACTGTTGCATGACACGACTGGATGATAGGTTTCTGTAAACATTGAATTTCTGTGTATCTGTCAAGGCTTAGTGGTATATTACTTTGTCTATGGTGGGCAGGGTCTTTGGTTTGAGCCTTGCAAGAGCTGTTTATTTTGTTGCTGGGCAGAACATGGCCCATTGGATACAGAGTGATTAAGGCACTTTTAAGCATTTGTAAGCAGGTTTGTGCAGGTTTGCATGACAGCAAGCACTGCTAACCTTCGCTTATGTTTTCTCACACTCAGCTTCAGAATTGCTCAACCTGTGTAGGCATAGCTTACCACCGTGCAAACCCACGCAAACCCACTTACTGCTACTTAAAAGTGCTTACTGCCACTTAACTCCACACTGATTTATTTAAAAGAAAAGAATAAGGGGTTGATAGGAAAGTGGCGAAAAAGGGGCACAAAGAGGGTAAGACAGTAGGGAAAATAGCTAGGCATGTGCAGGAAGGGTATAGGAAAGATCCATAGTTGCCCATTTCTTCTACAGCAACAGCTGTGCATATACACTGAATTTGGAGGTACATTTGGACCCCCAAACCCCTGGGAGAGGGGTGAGGACAACATATATTCATTGTGATGCCAATTACACCAGATTACATGTGTCCAGTGGACACGTGTGCAAAATGGACAGCTATGTATGGGGTGAGATTTTTTTGTGGGAACAGATTGCCCTTTTTATATTTTCAGGTGAGAGTGGGATGTTGGGGAGGGGTAGGAGGTATATTTGGGGAGGGAGGTTGGGTAGGTTAACAGACAAGACAAACAAGATGCATACAGGGCCAGTATATGACACATGTGGGGGGTAAACACCTTGGACAGGGAGGGGTGTTTGAAAGTCGCAAGCCCATAAGCCCCCAACAGGAAACAGTGGGACTGAGATCCCCACCCATGGGCAGTCACCACTGCACCTTCACAGCCCCAAAGGTGGCTCTGCTGGGGGCTATGTAGGAGGGGCAGGCTCACCCTCTAATTGCGCCGCTTGGCCTTCAAGCTGGCGTAGCTGGTCTCGAAACTCCACATCGAGCTCCCTATGCACCACGGCCGGACATGTTGATGGGTGAAAGGTTCCCCTCCGTGCCTGCTCCAAGGAGGGGTATGAGCCTCATCCCCTGCAGTGGTTCCATCTGAAAGTAGCATAGGGCCCATGGAGGAGGTCCCAGACTGGGCCCCTGATGTTCTGGGGCCCAGCCTGGGACCTCCTCCTCCAGGCAGGGCCACAGATGTACTGGTGCCTGGTGCTATGGCCAGCTGAGGTGGGACAGGTGGGTCCGCTGGGACCATCCTTCCCATAGCTATGTTGTTTCATAGTTTCATAGTTTCATAGTATAGTACTAGGCTATCTGCCCTGGGGCATTTGTAAGCCTAGCCATAGTGATGTGGCTTTTGCCACCCCATGAAATGGTACAAAAATGTACAGAATAAATCTAGAATACTGTGCCTCTGTCTAGTAGTGACACAATGAAGGTCCCCTTATATAATAGAATTAGTTTACTGTGCCCCTGTCTAGCAGTGACCCAGATGTGACCCTGGGGTAAATTTTCGATCTCCCATCCACTCATCAAGATTTCTCTTGAAGAGAGAGTTAGTGAGGGCTCTGCCTAATATGAACTGGGATCCTATTCCAAAGCATGGGAAGCCTTTGGTTTATGAATCTATCCCTCCAGCATGTCCTATTCATACTTGTGCCGAGGTTTAAGTCTTTAGCTCTTGTGGTCCTGATGGATTTGGATTTTTTGAGGTGGAGCATGTCCATCAAATCCTGATTGGACATGGCCTTGTACGTCAGGCAGAGATCACCCCTGAGCAGGCGGTATGCCACTGAATAGAGCTGAAGTTTCTTTAGTCTGGCGGAATAAGACATATGTTGGAGACCCTTGATCCTTTTGGTGAGGTACTTCTGTGGTCTCTCCAGCTGTTGCAAGTGCCGGGTGAGGTACATACCAAATGGGGCATTGTACTCAATCATGGGTCTGATGAGGGAGGAATATACGGGTACAATGACATCCTTGGATCTGGATGTGAATCCCTTCATGATGAGGTGTGCAAGGTAGAATGTTCTTCTAACCACTTTGGCAACGTGGGTGTCAAATGAGAGGTCGCTGTCTACTTGGGTCCCTAGGTCTCTGATTACTTTTTCCGTTGTAGCAAGTTTATGACAGATATGGGTTAGTAACAGTCAACAGCATTCAGGATCAGTTATAACAGCATGCATAGGTATTCCCATTAACCCAAAACACCAGATTTAACACAGTCACAAAGTAAGCAGAACCCATGCATATACGGAACAACAGTGGCCATTACAAGAGCATGCAGGTTTCATTTATGGCAACAGGCCATCAATATGGGTGTAGTTTAACATGGCACATGCACAGAAACAGATGTGAATATTCATGAACCATTTGGACATATGTCCCAACAAAAGTTTGGAGTGTACACATACCAGTTGAGGAGTGTCATTGGGTTATTTTGCACATATGGTAGGAGTGAGAGAGCGAGTTCAATTAACAACTGATATATCCTTATGGTTTTCACACCATTCTTAGTCACTGCCTTGATCTTTCCCTTACATGTATTATTACACTACCCAATGGCCTTATAGTTTACACTGGTATGTTTATAGATTATTATATACATAACCTGTGTCTTACAGGCATGACAAGATGCAGGTGTTAATGCAACATATGTTGAGAATTGCTGTCATACACTTTGGGTGAGGTGTTAGAATGACAGGTTTGTTTTCATATACATTCTATGACTATGTACATGTTTGACTATCAACTGTATAGAATAAGAAGGTGCACCATGAACCATAAAGGCTTGAATCAAAAATGCAGCTCCAGCTATTAAAAACAAATCTAATGAAACAAAACACGAACAGACTGCAGTTAGGTAAGCACTTTCACGTTAGATTTAACGCTT
>NC_056728.1:1632066355-1632161355 GCF_019279795.1 Protopterus annectens | reverse complement strand
CACAGTAGAATGGGTAGGTTATATGATAGGTCTTAAAAGGTTCTTTTGACAATGTAACTAGAATGGCAGATTGTGGAAGAGGATATTTAAGCAATCTACTTGGTAAAGTATGTGTGCATACTGCTTTACTTCTACAATGATTATTTGGATTTTATTTTTACATTTTGCAGCACAACAATGCACAAACACTAACAGACATCTGCTAAACAAAGTGATACTGTCTCACCATGAAAATAGACGAGGCATTAAAACTTCTCTTCCCTTGAAAATCACATTCATTGAAACAGCACTGAAACCCACACCACATCCAAAGAAAATGCATCTGGCCAGTGGTTGATAAAGATTACATTTGGGCTGTTTTCAAATCACTGGTCCCTTACACACAAAAGAAACATACATGTGTTCTTTTCTTTGATACACCTTCCTGACTTTATTAAGTTATATTACTTGTATAATACAACACACTTGTTAGACATAGTGCATTTTAAATGTATTGCTTGAACATTTTTCCAGTAAGGCTGTGCTGTAGGCAATGAAACAAAACACATGAGCAAATAATGACAAAACTGCCCAATTCAGAACATTTCCATCATAAAAGTCTATTTCCACACCCACACTATAAATAGAATGACAGTAGTGTAAGCCATAGACATCTTGCACAGCTTCTTGCACTTATTTTCAATTTCAGGGGGGGGTTGGGGGGGGCAAAAGATCAAAAACCAGGGACACATTTTAAACACAGCTTGTATAATTTTGGAAAGTTGCTAGAATAAAATGCTATGTTATCACCATGCATTTCATTATCAAGACTTGAACTCAGGACCCTATGCACAACAGTCAGAGCAAAATATCACTATGACAAATCTGCAGTTTCATGAAACATAGGAATACTGAAACTTAATGGTGATCATTTAGTGAATTCAGTTCTCACTTCTCACCATAGCTCTCAACCTCTTAGCACAAAACACCTGGACAAAGCCAATAATGGAAAACCAGGGACACATTTTAAACATTGCTTGTATAATTTTGGAAAGTTGCTAGAATAAAATGTGTTACCACCATGCATATCACTGGCTAGTCTTGAACACAGGACCCTATGCACTTCAGTCAGAGCAACATACCAGTATGCCAAATCAGCAATTTTCTGAAAAATAGGAAGACTGAAACTTAATGGCTATAATTTAATGAATTCAGTTCTCACTTCTCACCATAGCTCTCTTAGCACAAACAACTGGACAAAGCCAATAATGGGGAATACAAATTAAGTTCTCAGGTTTTCTCATTTGTTTTGAATGGTATCTCATTACTATAAAGGATGTCTTTATCAGTCACTTAGAATGATGTACATCTACCCTACAGCTAGACCCATTTGTTTTATGATGGTCCCTGGCATATGACTGAAAGCAGCCTGCATCAGGGAGCTGCAAGACCCTCTGGCCTAGGTCTAGTTAGTTTGGACATTCACACAATCTGGATCATACCAGTGAGCCCTGTAAAACACAGCTGATTGTTTCCAAATGAAACACTTTCTTAATTATGCCTGCACTCCTTATGAGTCTCCTTATTAATCCTAGTCATTCTACCTGCTTCCTGCACAACAGTTACTCTCCCACCCTCAAAAACTAATTCTGTTTAACATTACCCACTCTAAGTATCCCTTTCTATGTTGATCAAATTACTTACTGCATAACTTTCCTTTACCTGTTTATGTCTGTTGCATTTTAACAGCTAACTACAAAAACAAAACTGGATGTGTTTTACAAAAAAAAACATGCAGTCATTTTCACAAGCCATTTCTGTTTGGTTTTATTGAGGACAATTATAACTGGCAGAAGAACTCTTTTTTTGCTATTGTTTACCATAACATATCTGTAATATATATAACCCATGCAGCAACATAATGAAGGCTTCCTAATGAAAGTAAGACTGCTTAGCGATCAGCTGTCATATGTATGATTGCAGAACACTACGAACAGCAGTTGTGGTTAGAAAAATAAATAGAAAAAAGAATTTTCAAAGGGGGAAAACTTCACTGCACCTCCACATCCTACTATATGCACACACACACACACACACACACACACACACACACACACACACACACACACACACTTGTTTCCTTACTTGATTCTTTGTCCCACTCGTCCGATAAATCCCAAACTTATTGATGCACTGTTTCTGTTCCCCACTCGTCCATTAGAGATAAATCCAAAACTCATTGATGCACTGTTTCTGTTCCCTGCTCGTCCGTTAGAGCAAGCTGTTCCTGTTCCGGCTTGCGGCTAGCCAGAAATGATGTGTGCGAGCTCCTTCAGCTCAACTCTGACTGGCTGGTAGCCCCGATGGTGCTGACATCATCTCGCATGTGATGACGTCAGTGCCGACAGGGCGAAAATTGAAAAATAAAAAAAATAAAAAGGAAAAAAAGTCAGAAATCATGACACCCCTTCATTTGGACCCCAAAACTCAGTAAAAACTGAATAATTCAGTATGGGTGGGAGGTATGGTGACATGTCAACATGTGGTTACAAGACCTGAGCTCCTTGGAAGCTAGTAAGTAGTTTTTCAGCTTGACAACTGAATGCATGAACCTATAAGATGGAAGAATACTAAGAACAGTACAGGTATGTAAGAACAGTTATCTAGATAAATATCATAAGAGTAACTATTTCAATACATCAGCTTTGGCAGTAAGCCTTACAGAAGAGACATATCCTGCCAAGGAAACTATGCATACAGCCAGTCCACAAAGCTTAGGCACCTTCCTTTCATGCCTTACATCTGTCCTTAACAAGAGCAGACATGCAGTATAAGATGGGCATATGATGCGCAAAAATTCAGAACATTCTTGTGTCTAGAATGGGGGGTGTGAAGGAAGTTAAGTCTTGCCTTAGAGATGAGGTGAACAGATACTCCAGCCTAGCAACAGAAGTGATTATTCAGGGAGATATAGGGAGGGTATTTGTATTACACTAGTTATCTATTTGACCATCTGCTGTTATGGTATAGTTACTAATACAACTGTACTATGTTCATCATTAGATCACTGCTGCAGTAGACTGAGCTACATGGGATTAATACCAGAGCTTAGAAAGAAAGTGAGGAGGAAGAAGGATCAGGAGCCCCTGGAGAATAATCCTACCAAAGCCTGCTTGGATCTAGAGAAGGATTCCTGTTTGTAGTATTTGGTAAATGTGTTTACAGGCAAATACGTAGCTGCCTCTAGTACATTTTGAGAGTACATTCCACCCCAAAAAGCCAAAAAAGTATCCAGAGCCCTGGTGGAGTTGGATATGACTTTGCCTGGAAGTGTCTTCTTATGGTGAGAACAACAAAAAGCTATAGTATGAGAGAACTGTTTAGAAACTGTCTGTTTTAAGACTTATTGTTTATTTTTCTTACATTCATAAGAAATATATACTTGATCCTAAGTCCTAAATGTTTTGTCTCCTGTTAATCTCATATATGAGTTGCTTGTAAATATCCAGAGTGTGTAAAATTCTTTCTCCCTCATTGTTTGGTTTTGGGAAGAAAACAGGGAGCTGAATTGCCTTGCTCAAGATACACTCTGAAACAACCCTAAGTAAAAAGGAAGGCTTTGTTCTCAATGTTACCCTATCTCTGTGAAAGATGAGATAGGAATGACTCACCATAACAGCTTGCAACTCAGATACTCATCTTGCAGAAATCAGAGCAATGAGTCACACTGTTTTCCAAATAAGAACTATAAATATCATAATGAACAGGTTTGAAAGGAAACAGTATGAGTTTTTTTTTTCAGTACCAAATTAAGATCCCAAAGAAAAGTCACCTGCCTTCTAGGTGGACAGATATTTAAAACCCTTTCAGAAACTGTTTCAATTGAGGTAGAGTAGAAAAGGGGGATCCAAGGGTAGACCAGCTGAGATGGCTATAGTGAACTGTGATAGAAGAATAAAGAAGGCCAGAGGATAGTCACTCATACAAATACTGTAGAACCAAAGAGTTGAAAGGGGTCTGTTTTTTTTTTTTTTTTTTGGGGGGGGGGTTATTGCACTGACTGCAAAATATTTTCCACTTAGCAATATGTGATTTGCAAGTAGCAGGTTCCTTTTATCTCCTTTAGTATCTGCTGCATATCTTCAAAAGAAAAAAACTGCCTAAAATGTACTAAAATTATACAACCCCCATCTTGTGTGAGTTGTCTATTCTGTGAAGAAGCTTGTGGTAATTGCCCTGGACATTTTCAAAAAAAGGGAGAACTAATGCCTGGACCATGCAGGAGTCACTGCAGTTATCCTTGGAGCATTCTTCTATACTAAATAACTCTGGTTATCAGAGGAAAGGGTGGAAAGAAATGCACAAACATTCCCAACCACAGGAATGAAGGGCATCTGAGATTCTAGGCTTGTGTACAAGGAGTCATGATGCAGAATTTTTATAACTGCTTGTTGCAGCTGGAGACAAACAGATTTACTTGAGGAGATCCCCACAGATGGACCAAGTTCCTGGGACACCCTCAGTGCAACTTCTATTTGAAAGGGTCTGTCCTGATCCTGTTCATCTTGTCTGCAATATGTCTTGCTCTGACAAAGTGTAGGTAGTCTGGAGGGACAGACTGAATTGATTTTCTAATCTCCAGGTTTGTCGCTCGTCCGGTCAGGATAAAACAGACGAACAGTTGTGGGTTCAGTTCAGGTAGCTTTATTACATGCAAACACATCAGGATTGAAGCTTAGTAACTTAAACTTAAATAAACTTATAAACAGACTGACTACTGCACTCATACATGTTAACACTCTGGATGTTTACTCAAAATGGCACTGCTTCCTGCACGTGCTATATACGCACGTGCCCTCACTTTGAAATGCTTCTTAAAGTCGTAACACATGCTGTGTTCTACATCCTCCCTCTTTGAGAAATAAGTTATGCACACTAATAATGACAACAATCACTGACATGCAATTGTACAGAAATAATCCTTTGACATGCAGTTATACAGAACTAATACAAGTGAAACAATCATGTCCAAGTTGCTGTGTATTTTACACTAGGTCTCAAAATAGGACCTGATCATGTGACATACAAATTATGACTGGGTTTAGCAACAGAGACTGTCTTTAATGAATGTTCAACTTCAGGGACATCTGGGACATCATCAGGAATAGGAATAGGTACTGAGACATGTCCTTCAATAGGAACATTCAATTGCTCTAAGATCTAGAGTCTGTATTACAGGTACAATGCTGCGATATTGATTCAGACACTGGAAGAAGATGCCTGCAATTTCTTCTGTATTCTATACTGTCAGATTAAACTAAGTAAGATCTCATCTCTGCACATATACCTCTCATTTGACCAATTCCATCAAAACCTTTTGCCATTTGCATCCTTACTATCTCTCCTCCTTTCAATGGATGAAGAAATCTTCTCATTTCATCATAGTTGGACTTCTGAAATGAAGTTGGGCTTTGATTGCTCTGGTGTTTTTAGCAGTAGGCACCAGCAAACTGGAACTGATAGGCAACGTTGTTCTGGTTTGCCTAGACAGAAGTCTCTGAACTGGTCAGTCAAATAAATTGTCACAGGGTATATTTCTGAGATTAAGCAAATTCAAGAAAACAGTGGTATTGTCATACGTTGACATCTCTGGCAATCGCTTTGCACTTTGTACTGCATGTTCAGCTAGGTCATTTGACTGTGAGTACTCAGGACTACTGGTAACATGGATAAAGTCCCACTGCTTTGCAAATATCTGAAACAGCTGACTGGTAAACTGGACTCCGTTGTCAGAAATAACTTTGTGTGGACTACCATGGACTCAGAAATTACGTTTCATCTTAGTAATAGTACTGGATGTTAGGTTAGGTAGCAGAGCAATCTCGAACCAATTTGAGTAAGAGTCTACCAACACTAAATAATGTTGACTATTCCACTCAAATATGTCAATGGCTACTGTTGACCAAGGTAGTTCAGGAATCTTAGCTGAAGTGGCTCTTTTTGCAAATGCGGTTCATAGGTTCATAGGTAGGTACTAGGCTATCTACCCGAAGGCATTTATAAGCCTAGCCAGAATGTGTTGGCTTTCGCCATCCCCTTAGATTAGTTCCCTGTGCCTCTGTCCAGCAGAGCCACTGAAGTGATCCCCGGGGTAAACTTTCTGTTTCCCATCCACTCATCAAGATTTCTCTTGAAGAGTGTTAGCGAGGAGCTCTGCCTAATGTAAATTGGAATCTTGTTCCAAAGCATGGGAAGTCTCTGGGACAGGAATCTATTCCTCCAGCATGTCCTATCTATTGTTGTGGTGAGGTTTATATCCCTAGAGCATGTGGCTCGAGGGGATAAGGTTTTCTTTAGGTGGAGCATGTCCATCAGTTCTGGGTTGGACATGGCCTTGTATGTCAGGCAGAGATCACCTCTGAGTAGGCGGTATGCAACCGAGTACAGCTTGAGTTTCTTCAGTAAAGCTGCATAGGGCATCTGTTTGAGGCCAGTGATCCTCTTGGTGAGGTACTTCTGTGGTCTTTCCAGCTGTTGCAGGTGTCTTGTAAGGTACACCCCAAATGGGGCATTGTACTCTATGATGGGTCTGATGAGTGATGAGTAGAGGGGCACAATGACCTTTTGATCTGGATGCGAACCCTTTTGTGATTAGGTGGGCCACGTAGAAGGATTTTCTAACCACTTTGGCAATGTGATTATCAAAAGTTTAGTACTATTGAATACTGAACAAGATGAAAGCACTTTATCAATATCTTTTTAAGAAAAGGCCAAAATACTAGTCTTTTTGCCCTTCTTTTAGTTGCTTTGAAACCTGGGTGGCCATGATGTAAAACTTGGATGAAATCATGTTGTGAGGAAGTAAGAACAACAACTTTAGGAACTTTGAAAATGATACCATCTTCTATCAACATCTCATCTCTGTAAGGTAAATAAGATTGCAGTTCTGTTGAGCTTTTGCAAAAATGGGATCAGTCTTTGTATGATCTCTTAGCTCAAGTCTTGTGGTAGAAAAATTATGGACTTCCATGATATCGAAGTCAAAATTGTCTGTGTCAAGCTTTTCTGTGGTATTTTTGGGCAGTCTGGATAAGGTATCAGACAGATAAAAAAGGTTGGCTTTTGTACAGACCATTTTGAAGTTTTACTTTTGTAATCTGAGCATCATTCTTTGTAAACTTGATGGAGCTGTATGCATAGGCTTCTTTAAAATAGTGACTAGAGATTGATGATCAGTCTCAATTTGGATAGCTCGGCCATAAATATAATCATGGAACTTCGAACATGTGAACACAATTGCTAAAAGTTCCTTCTCAATTTGGGCATACTGCATCTCAGTTTGGGTAAGAGTTCTAGAGACACAGGCTACTGGTCTGCCCTCTTGAAGAATAACTGCACCAAGACCGAACTTTGAAGCATCACAAGAAAGAATTACTGGTTTGTGGATATCATAGTATCTTAACATTGGTGGACAGGCGATTTTCTGTTTCAGGTCATCAAATGCTCTCTGGTGTTGTTCCAACCATGACAAGGTGACATTTTTGCATGTCAGCTCTCTCAAGGGCACTGATAATTCACTGAAGTCTGGTGTAAACCTGCCCAAATAGTTAACCATACCAAGAAAACACTGTAAGTCTTGGACATTGTCTGGAGCTGGCATCTCAAGAATGGCTGTTTGTTTGGCAGGATCTGGTCGTAAGCCTAAACTGGTAAATAAATGACTGACATAAATAACGTCTGGTAGCCTGAATTTACATTTCAGAGGACTGAGCTTTAGATTCACTTCATGTGCTCTTTCTTGAACTTTCCTGAGGTTTCTGTCATGCTCTGCTTCACCATTGCCTCCAACTAGTAAATCATCTAATATTATAGCACATGGATAGCCTGAAAAAATGTGCTCCATTGCACACCGAAGGACTTCACTGGCAGAATTTATTCCAAAAGGCATTCTGAGAAATCTGTATCTGCCAAAATGCATGGTGAATGTAGTTAGTATTAAAGATTTGCGATCAAGCGTTACTTGTCAAAATGAACTCTTTGCATCCAAGACAGAAAAAACAGTGACATTTGGCTTGACGGTAGTAACTTCCTCACCTGTATGAAGAGAATGATGGGGTCTCTTTAATGCTTTGTTTAAGTCTCTTCGGTAAATACATATTCTGATTTCATTTGAGCTTGCCTTATGAGTGACTGCCATGGAAGACACCCATTAATTTGGTTCTGTAACTGGACAAATCACACCTTGCTGCACCATTTTATCTAACTGGACTTTGACTCTGTCCTGCATAGCTATCAGAACTCTTCTTGCTGATCTGACCACTGGACTGACTTCTAGGTCTAATTTCATGGAATACACAACTGGAAGTTTACCTAGCTTGTCTATGAAAATATCAGCAAACTGAGAAAATAGCATCTGTGAAACTGGAACTAGGACATGTGCTTACATGATGGACTTCTTTGGTGTAATATCTAATAATGACTGTACAAGTCTTTTGACTACATAAAATTGCAAGTTGTAACTATTCCCAGCTGAATAGCATGAAAGCACTACTGAGCCTTCAGTTTGAATCTCTTCACCTCCATAATCATCAAGCATCGCACTTTGAACCAGTGTTCACTTTGAGCTATGTGGGTTTACCATTAATCAGGACAGTACAAAACACTTTCTTTTTTGCCAACAAATCTGCTGTATTAACCTTTTCACCAACCACAGATACACCACCTACATAGAAAGTAGAATTGCAGCTTTCTATATGATCAACTTGCTTTTTTGAGTGACCCTTCTTAAAAATGAATGAGGCGTGCTTGATTTACAAAGCTTTTGAAAGCAGTTCCATTTTTTTCACCTGTGGCATTACTGGCCAAATGCTAAGCATTTTTCTCTTCTGGACTAGAGGTTGGGACCACAATTAAGAAAGTTAACAATGAGACTTAACTTGGGTTTTGCTGACTCACACTTGTGCTACACTGAGCATGTCCGTTGTACTGAGCTAGTCTTAGAACTTGCTGGAAAGGTACTGGTTCTCCCTGGAAATCCCGCAGGGGATGCAGCTGCCAGTTTCTGTTAGCCATGTGCTGCATGCTATTTTTGCTCTAGAGGCTGCTGAAATCATGCTCTTATCACTTGCAAGCATGTCTGTGTGCCTTTCTGTAAGCTTGTGTATTTGACAAATTTCTATGGCTTTGCTCAATGTTAAATCACTGTCTTGAAGCAAAATCTTTCTCACTGCAGCATTATTAACACCACACACAAGCCTGTTCTTTATCAGCTCATCTTTCAGATAACCAAATCTGCATGTTTTAGCTTTGTTTCTCAAGTCAGTAATGTAAGCTGCAAAAGTTTCTCTTGGCTTTTGGTCTCTTGTATAAAATAAGTGCCTCTCCAATGTAACATTTGTCTGGGGTTACACATTTCTCTAAATTTATGTTTCAAGCACTCAGGGTCCTCCCTTGATTCAGCTTGTACAACAAAATGATGGTTTTCCCCTTCTATTGCATATACTGCTGTTATATACACAAATGAATGCTCTCTTTCAATGGCTTCTGACCCCCCCCACACCAGATTAAGCAGAATAAATGCCCTCATATGTGCATCTTTATCAGAAAAAGCTGCTTGTATGAAAATATCATATTCCTGCTCAAATAATTTTCAATTCCCTGCAATATTATAATAAAACACAAGTGGACTGGGTCTGTGAAATGCCTTTGCCATGCCAACATACAGTAATAAAGACCCTTAGACTTATGTATGAACATACACATATACATCAGAGTTTATGACAGAAACTTGTAATTATGCTCAACAGCAAATTAGACTCTCCAAAATAACTGCACTTTGTGAAATAAGTCTCGATAGCACAAGAACACTTTGAAATCACTGTACTTTGTGAAACCACCCTTATCAGTGTAAGAAACACTTTGAAATGACTGCACTTTGGGAATGAACTGAACACATCACAAACCTTTTTGAAATGACTGTACTTTACAAAATAACTCTGTACAGTGTAAGAAACACTTCAAAATGACTGCACTTTGCAAATGAACTGTACACAGCACAAGAAACTTTTTGAAATAATTGCATTGTAGCAAAGCGCACACTGCAAACACTTTGCATACCCTGAGATACTTTGAACAACTCAAATTACACTTTGAATAGCTTTAGTCATTATGAAATAGTAGCTCATATAAAAAAATGTTCATTTACTAAAAAAATGTAGTCATTTTGCTTTTCCATGCTCATTTTGCCCTTTTATTGTACTAATTATGCTCATTTGACTTTTATCATTCTTGTTATACTTTTCTGGTGCTCATTTTACTTTTAACATGATCGTTATACAAATCAGAAGTAGTTCTGAATGCTTTCATAAGTATTTTGAATAATTTTGTCAAATATTGTGGTTTTGAACATTTTGTTTAATCAATATGTTTGTGCTTTTTGTTTGATTACTAATGTGTTTTGTGCTTTGCAAATGCGTCTATAATTTTCTTTATGAAAAAAATCATTTATGTGAGTTTTTTATTACCTGAAAATTCATTTCTGAACTTTTTCAATCATTTGAGCAGGTTGGGATGAAACTTCTAACACCATGGGCAGGATTCATGAAGGCTTGCACGGAGTCTAAGAGTAGTGTAAGACTCCATGCAGCCTTTGCGATCCAGGAACAGCCCAAAAGTCCGTGTAAGAGACAAGCTAAAATGTCTCTTACACTGAGTGGGCGTGGATAAGCTAATCACCTCACTTGCAGCCGAATAGCATGCAAATGAGGATGATTAGCGATCCAGGAAGCCCAGAATAGCCCGTGTAAGAGCCGTTTTAGCTGCAGAAATGTATTCAGTTGACAACTGAGTGCGTTTCTGCAAAAACCGCAACGGAGCCATGTCAGCTCCAAATAAAGGGTGCATATGTGTCAGGCAGCATGCCAATGGCCAAATATGTGGCCATTGCAAGGTAACCTGATGCAAAAATATTAAAAATATAATTTTTTTTTGGCCGATGTTTAAACCCAGCGCAGCCCCGTGCAAACGGGCTGTGCTGCATAATACATAAAAATGAAGGTTATAAACCCACAAATGTGGGTTTTATGCAATACATGGATTTTCAATGCAGGGACCAGCAGACCAAAAACAACATGGCCACTGTGTAGTGGTTGCTAAGGGGGGAAGCTGAGTCTAAGAGATGTAACTAAGCATTAGTAGGCAATCTGATGCAAATGAGTGTTAGTATACTGAATTCCACTGTCACATAGCAAATGAGCACATTCTGAGAAGTGTAAGAGTTACAGAAGGGGGAGGAACATAGTAGGAGATAGGTGACATCACAGGGGGGAATGGCAGAAAGAAATGCAGTTCATTGGAGGTCAGAGTTACATGACAGATGTCAGACACATATCATGGAAAGAGGAGTGCCACAACATAAGCATGGGAAAGTCAAGAAATGGAAGGTGTACACTGTTGCCTACACCAAAGTTTCTTGCTGGGTGTGCATGCGCACGTGTGCGCACCATGAAGCGCGAGTAAGACAGTGTGTGGGCGTGTAAGGCAGTCTGAGCATGTGGGAGTGTGTTGGGAGATGTTTAACACTGTTTGCGTGGGTGTGCACGCGTTTTAACCCGAATAAGCAGATTCTGAACCGTGTAAGCATGTGTGCGCGCGTGTAAGCCACTGTGAGCGTGTTTCTGCTGATATACACGCTGCTCCCCACTGAGGAAACAGAAAGGAAAAAGGAAGCAACAGAATTAGTAGGAAGCTACCAGGGAATATTGCTGGAGCTAGCAGGTGAAAACAATTAGAAGCAGGCAATTACACAGGCAGAATGGTAGCTCAGCCCAACACATAAAAATCTGCAAACAGCAGTGCAAGATGTTTCTCTCAAGAGACACTGCAAGACAGGAGTAAGCTATTAGAAGTGAAAACTGAAAAAGCTGAACTCAGAGCAGAAATGTTAGGGGCTGCCATAGCTGTCATAATGAGACATAGGCGACTTGCTGAGGGTGGTGACAATGCAGATGGTGCCAGACAACCCACAGTGAGGAGACGGAGAAGAGTGTACAGGCCCAGGGTCACCTACCACGGGTTACATGAGCTGGAGATAGTAGAGCTATAGAGTGGACAGAGACCTCCTGCAGCAAATAGTGGAGCTGTGCAGGCCACGCCTCACACACAGAACCAACAGAGGGAACTCATCCCAGTGGAAACCAAGGTATGTGTTGGCCTAAGAATACTAGCAACAGGTACCTTCCAGAGACCAACTGGTGATATGATGGGGATATCACAGGCATCAGCCTCCAGGGTACTGCACCAGTTCCTGGATGCCATGTCAGCACATGTCGGTGATTATGTATATTTCCCCAATGCCCGTGAGGTATTGGCCAGCAATATGCGTCTCTTCCAGCAAATAGCGGAATACCCTGAGGTAGTGGGTGCAATAGACTGCACGCACATACGCATCAAAACACCAGCCGGTGAGCAGGGTAGGGCCTACATTAACCGCAAGGGCTTCCCCTCCATCAACTGCCAGGTCGTGTGTGATGCCCAGGGCATAATAATGAATGTGTGTGCTGGCTGCCCTGGGAGTTACCACGATTCCCACATCTGGCATTTGACGCAGCTGTACCAGACATTTGCCAATGGGGACATCCCACACGGACACCTAGTGGGGGATGCAGGTTATGCACTGGAGCCGTGGCTGATGACACCCATCAGAAGCGCACACACACCTGAACAGGAATGCCATAATGAGGCACACGCACAAACACGTAATGTAATAGAGCGTGTGTTTGGGCTGCTGAAGTCACGGTTCCGGTGTCTGGACACATCTGGTGGAGCCTTGCAGTACACACCAACTACATGTACCCAAATTGTCATGGTATGTGCTATGCTACATAATATGATCTTGCGAAAACAGCTGCAGCAGGACCAACATAGGGCTGGGCCAAACAGCCCCCCACCATTGCCAAGGCCATCACAGGCAGAGCGTGACTCAGAGGAGGAACAACCTGAGACTGCCCCAGTAGGCAGAAGGAGGCATGCCCAGTATGCCCTGGCCTTGGCAAAGAGGCAATGCATAGCACATACACTGGCTCAGTAGGAACCCTGGGAATGATACCCTCTGACTCACTCAAATAATAACATGGATGCCTAAAATGACATGACCTGCTCACAAACATGTACAGGGAAGTGTAATATGCGCATCCGACAGAGGCAGCCCTGCAGCACCACCTGAGGCATGAATGCCATGTGTTAAGTAATGTAACACCATGTACTATATGCACACCTGAGGACCCTGACTAACATCCTACCCTCACCAAGCATCATGCCACAATATGACAATGAGATGATCAAGTGCAATAATTGACTGAAATATCGCAGTTAGTCAAAGGGGATCCAATGTGTGCCATCCTGGGATGACATGCTGAGCATGACATGATGCTCCACCTGCTAGGACTGGCGTGCACCTATCAGTGCAGGCCGTATGGATACTGGCAAAGGCTGTTGTTACCCACAGCGTGCCCTGAATAGGTAAGGCTCAAAACACAAACCTACCTCCATAGGTATCAGAAGGGATAAGAATAAGTTAAGGGATAAGTCGAAACAGCAAAATGCATGCACTCACCCAGTATGGAGAATGTTGATATCTGTGCTGTAACAGAAAACTGGGTCAAGGCTCACAACAGCACCCTAACACTACCAGGTTACACCTCATACTGTGCTGTACAGCCTCAAAACATGGAACAAGCTACAAAAGGAGGGTGACTAGCAATAATTGTCAAGGATAACCACACCCCCATGTTGGTACCACAACAAGAAGCAGCATGGACTAGCCATGGTCAAGTAACAGTGGCTAAAACTGCCCCCCAGTTTATAGCCTGCTACAGACTACCGTCCCAACACCAGGAACTGCACCTGGCCTATGCTGGAATACATGAATATATCAAGTCCTCCAAACCACATTATATTGGGTGACTGAAAATACCCAGACATAGACTGGGAGCATTATACTAGCTCCAACACTGTAGGACAAAAGTTCATAGAATCCATAAACCAAAATGTCCAGGAACAACGTACCACTCCCACAAGAGGGGTAAGCATAATGGATGTGATAATCAGCAACATGGGTACTGGATGGCAATATGAGAAGTGTATTGCTCACTGGTAAAACCAGACCATAGAGTAATCACACTGGATATACAAATCCTGACCACAGTCCCTGGCCAGAAAACCACAGTGGAAAACAGGTGTAAAGCAATATTTGCACTCCTCCAAACTGATGTGGAATCCATTAAAGGTCCTGTGCAGGTGCAAAATATGGGCCACACCTCAGAACCTGTAATATAGCCATTCCATGAACACTGCCAGGAATGCTTGGATTATGCAATCCTAAATTAAAACAAGACACAATGCCATACACGCAGGCATCTGGCATGGTGGACACCAGCCATAACCAAACCATGCAAGAGAATGAGGAAGCTACTACATGATAGAGCAAACATAAACAATGAAGTAATCACTGATCAGTAGTATGGCAATAAAATAAGCCTAGCCACTTGTTCTCAATACTTCTCTACTAAGTAAGCACTCTCGTACTAAGTAAAGCACTACATCTACTTACCACCACTGTGAATATCCACTTCCCTTAAAGGTATACCACTCCCTTATACTGTTCTAGCATGTCGAGTGGTAGATTACTGGCGTCGTCTCCAGTTCAGCTGGTCAATCTGGGTATCTTGAGACAATGCTACAATTGTCTCATGTACACAGACAACCCTCTCCTCCTCCCAACAAACACAAATACATGTGAGAGATGCAACTATATAGCCAAACTGGAGGCTGAACTCTCTCAACTCAGGGCTGGCATGACCAGACAGGAGGCCATGGAAACCACACACACAACAATCCCAGTCCCACATAGACCTACCAAAACTGCAAACCAAACACATAAAAACACAAAGACATACTCGGAGGCTCTAATAAAAAACTTACCAAAACAACAGAGGCTCCCAAAGCAGACATCCAAAAATCCACCACCTCAAAACAAAACACATGCAACACATACTTCAATAAATAAGTGTGTCGACCAATCGCAGGCCTTAAGGCCAAACACCTTGCCTGATACACTAGTAATAGGTGACTCCATAGTCAGACACACTGATGTCCCACTGACCAGGCTGAACAAGGAGAAGGTGACTGTGAGCTGTCTATCGGGAGCTAGGATCCGCCACATAACACACACACTCAGGTCACTCCAAAGCAAGTACAAATATGACTCCGTCATTGTCCATGCTGGTGTGAATGACCTGAGGCGTACCTCCCTGGACTACATGAAAAGAGACATAGAGGAGCTCTCTGATTATGTAGCCCAGGCTGGTATGACCCTGACCCTGAGCAGCATCTTGCCCTCACCAAGAATGATACCACAATACAAAGAAAAGATGATCAGCTTTAACAATTGGCTCAAGTACTGGTGTCATTCTAAGGGGATCCAATGTCTGTCTGCCTGGGATGATATGTTGGACAAGCCACGCTGCTTCAAGGGATGGCTTACACCTGTCACCACTGGGCTTCGGATATTGGCTAAGGCTCTTGCCACCCCATAGTGCCTTTTTAGGCAAGGCTCAAAAGACAAACCCACCTCTTGAAAACAAAAATGGAAAAAACTAAGGGTAATGCTGCTCAACGCCAGAAGTCTAAATCTCAAGATGCAGGCACTTGATGCACTCCTCAGCATCGAGAACATCGACGGCTGTGCAGTAACTGAAACCTGGTTCAAGGCTCCTGAGAGCACCCCAGCACTACCAGGCTATACCTGTATCATAATTTCGGCCCCAAACCGGGCCGAACCACAAAGGAGGGGAGTGTCCATATTCAAAAGGACACCCACACCTCCAGGTTAGTAGCAACACATGAAGCATCAGAGACCATACAGGTGCAACTAACCATAGGCAAAACTGCTATACAACTGGTAGCATGTTACAGACCACCCTCCCAATCTCAAGAACCCCACTCAGCCTTCCTGAAGACATTGGAGGATATGAATGTATCACAAAATACCATCATACTGGGAGACTTCAACTACCCAGACATAGATTGGGTACATTATTCTAGCCCTAATACCCTAGCCCAAAGGTTCCTGGAATTCATAAATTCAAATGCACTGGAACAACTAGTCACCTCTCCCACTAGGGGAGATAATATACTAGACCTGATCATCACAAACATGGGGACAAAATGCTCCACACGGAAGTATACCCCACACTAGTGAGATCTGACCACAAACTAATCACCCTGGATATACATATCCCACCTCCACCCCCAGCACAAAAGACCACAGTGAAAAACTTCTCAAAAGCAGACTTCACTCTTCTTAAGACTGAGATGGTATCCTTTAAGCCCACTGTGCCAGTGGATACCACATCCCACAATGCCGAATCCTTCACTAATGCTTTCTATGGACATCTACAAGAATGCATGGATCATGCAATCCCAAACAAATCCAAGTCCCTCTCCACCAAATGTAAGCGTCCTGTCTGGTGGACCTCAGCCATAAACAAATTGTATAACAAAAGAAGGAAGCTACTGCACGTCAGAGCGAAATCCCATGAAGGGAAGACATCTCTGATCAACATTAGCAGAAAACTACGTTCTCTCATAAAAACATCCAAGGCAAACTTTGAGAGAAAAATCGCTAAGGACACTAAAGATAACCACAGAGCCTTCTTCAGCTATGTTAGAATCCTGGTGAAACCCTCAGATATGCTCAGAGTTGGTTCACAACAACAAAAATACACTGAACCCACAGATATTGCTAACATTCTGGCTGACAGGTTCAGTGCAAATTTCTCCCTCCTTCACCCCAAAGAAGAAATACTTATCCTAGCTGAATGTAATCTCCTGTCATCTCAGATGTCCAAGTGAGAACCGCCCTAAACAAAGCAAAAACACAGCATCAATGGGTCCTGACGGTAACCGGGTGCGTGTTACGTGAACTCAAGAGGAGCTAAACCCACACATAAAAATGCTATTTAACCTTAGCCTTACTGGATATGTACCTGAACACTGGCGTACAGCAACAGTGGTCCCACTCCACAAGGGGTGCCTCTACAGACCCTGAAACTACCGCCCCATAAGCTTAACTAGCCTGGTCTGCAAAGCTATGGAAAGAATCATTATGGAACTCATAAACAGAGACATAGGGGACCTACAGACACTTGACCCTACCCAGTTCGGCTTTGTAAAGGGCAGATCCTGCCTTTTAAACCTGGTTGACTTTTTCAAAACAGTCACTAGAGCCATTGATGAGGGCAAAGCAGTCCATACAGCATACCTGTACTTGGCTAAGGCCTTCGACACAATACCCCACTCAGGCATCATAGATAAGCTAAACAGCTTAAAAGTAAACCCTTATGTCACTAGATGGGTTGCAAACTGGCTAAAGGACAGAACCCATAAAGTTAAAATCGCTGGAGCAATGTCAGACTCAAAGCCAGTCACAAGTGGTGTCCCACAGGGATCTGTCCTGGGACCCCTCTTGTTCGGCATTTATTTCTCAGATGTTAAAGCAAACATGGGAGGGCTGTGGCTGACAAAGTTTGCAGATGACTGCAAACTAGGCCATAGTCGATACACCAGCAGACACACACAACCTACAAAAAGGCCTCACTGAAACAGACAACTGGTGCCGTAGTCACGGCCTTAAACTAAATGCCAAAAAATGTATAGTCATCCCTTTTGCAAAAAACAAAGTACCCACAAATTATCACATAGACAGCAACCCACTGAGTATGGAAAAAGTAATCAGAGACCTAGGGACCCAAGTAGACAGTGACCTCTCATTTGACACCCACGTTGCCAAAGTGGTTAGAAAAACATTCTACCTTGCACACCTCATCATGAAGGGATTCACATCCAGATCCAAGGATGTCATTGTACCCCTTTATTCCTCCCTCATCAGACCCATGATTGAGTACAATGCCCCATTTGGTATGTACCTCACCCGACATTTGCAACAGCTGGAGAGACCACAAAAGTACCTCACCAAAAGGATCAAGGGTCTCCAACATATGTCTTATTCTGCCAGACTAAAGAAACTTCAGCTCTATTCAGTAGCATACCGCCTGCTCAGAGGTGATCTCTGCCTGACATACATGGCCATGTCCAATCAGGATCTGATGGACATGCTCCACCTCAAAAAATCCAAATCCATCAGGACCACGAGAGCTAAAGACTTAAACCTTGGCACAAGTATGAATAGGACATGCTAGAGGGATAGATTCATAACCCAGAGGCTTCCCATGCTTTGGAACAGGATCCCAGTTCGTATTAGGCAGAGCCCCTCACTGACTCTCTTCAAGAGAAATCTTGATGAGTGGATGGGAGATCGTAAGTTTACCCCAGGGGTCACATCTGTGTCACTGCTAGACAGGGGACAGTAAACTAATTCTATTATATAAGGGGACCTTCATTGTGTCAATTACTAGACAGAGGCACAGTATTCTAGATTTATTCTGTACATTTGTGTACCATTTCATGGTGTGGCAAAAGCCACATCACTATGGCTAGGCTTACAAATGCCCCAGGGCAGATGGCCTAGTACTATACTATGAAACTATGAAACTATGAAATATGTCCACACATACAATCCACTAAGGCCAGCCACAACAAGTTGAATCTGTAAATCTTGAGGCAATGTTACACCTGCCCCAAGTACACAGACAACCCCCAACTCCCCCCAGGAAATACAAATATATGTGAGAGATGCAACCATCTATCCAAACTGGAGGCTGAGCTCCCTCAACTGAGTACTCCCAAAACTAGTCAGGAGGAGAAGGTAACCACACACACCACAAACACAGTCCCACATAGACCTATCACAACTGCAAACCAAAGACATAAACACAGAAAAACATTCCCGGAGGCACACATTACAAACACAGCACACCAACAGAGGCCTCTAAAGCAGACACCCAATCAAACAACTTTCAAATATAGCACATGCAACACATAGTACACAAAGCTGGTGTGCCAAACAGTCACAGGCCAGAAGGAGAAACAACATGCCTGATACAGTTGTAATAGGTGACTCCATAGCGAGACACACTGCTGTCCCGCACACCAGACTGAACAAGGGAAAGGGTACAGTAAGCTGCCTGTAGGCTGCCACAATAGGCCACATAACACAAGTATGCAGGTCACCCCAAAGCAAGTAGAAATATGATGCAGTCATAGTCCATGCTGGTGTGAATGACCTGAGATGTACCTTCCTAGACTATATGAAAAGAGACATAGATGAGCTCTCTGATTATGTAGTCCAGGCTGGTATGACACTCACCGTTTGCAGCATCCTACCCTTACCAAGAATGATGCCACAGTACAAACACGGAATGATCAGTTATAGCAAGTGGCACACTTACTGGTGTCATTCCAAGGGGATCCAATGTCTGTCTGCTTGGGATGTCATGCTTGACAAGCCACGCAGCTTTTCCTGGGATGGCTTGCACCTGTTACCCCTGGGCGTCTGGATATTGGATAAGGCTTTTGCCACCTCCATAGAGCCTTTCGTAGGCAAGGCTGAAAAGACTAACCCACCACCCTAGAAAACATAAGTGGAAAGAAACATAAGGGTAATGCTGACCGATGCCAGATGTGTAAACCCCAATATGCATGCTCCCGAGGCCATCCCCAGTATGGAGAACATCGATGTCTGTGAAGTGACAGAAACCTGCTGCAAGCTTCCTGACAGCACACCAGCACTACCAGGTTATACCACATATCATGCGTCATGGCCCCAAAACCTGGAACAAAACATAAAAGGAGGGTGAGTATCCATATTCAGCACAGACACCCATACGTCCAGGTAACTGACAATGCACAAGTCATTGGAGTCCACCCATGTGCAACTAACTGTAGGCAAGACTGCTGTACAGTCTTGTAGCATGCTACAGACCACACTCTCACACACAGGAACCCCACCCAGCCGTCCTGAAGACAATGGACAGTATGAATGTCCCACCAAATACCAAACAAGGTACCACAAATTACCACATAGGTGGTAAACCATTATGTATGGAAGGAGTAATCAGGGACCTAGGGACACAAGTGGACAGTAACCTGTTATGTGACACTCACATTGCCAATGTGGCTAGGAAGACTGTCTACATTGGACACCGTGTCATGAAAGGATTCACATCTACGTCAACAGAGGTCATTGTGCCCCTATACTGTTCTCTTATCACACCCATAATCTAGTACAATGCCTCATATGGGATGTACCTTACCTGACACCTGCAGCAGTTAGAAAGACCTCAAAGGTACCTCACCAAGAGGATAAAGGGTCTCAAATATATGTCATATGCTGCCTGGCTGTAGACACCCCAGCTGAATGCAGTCACATACTGCCTACACAGAGGCATTGCATGCCTGTTGTACAAGGCCATGCCCAACACAGGAGTAATGGACATGCTCCACCCCAGAAAACTCAAAGCCATCGGAGCTGTGAGAGTGAGAGATGTCAACCTCAACAAATAATGAAATAGGATGTGCTGGAGGGACAGATACATAATCCAGAGGCTCCCCACACCCTGGACCAGAATCCCACTCCATGTTAGGCAGAGCCCCTCACTAACACTCTTCAACAGTAATCTTGCCAAGTGGATGGATGATCGTAGAGTTACACTGGGGGTCTTCACTGTGTCATGTCCAGACAGAGGCACAGCAAAGCAAATCATAAATGGCCATAATATTCACATAGCAAGGGGTGGCGAAAGCCACACACACTCTGGCTAGGCTATCAAATGCCCTAGGGTGGATAGCCTAGTATGAACCTATGAACCTATGAAGATACAAATTGTACAGGACACTAAGGATAATCCCAAGGCTTTCACAACTGATGGTAGGAACCGTGTTGGGAATTCACAGATATGCTCTGAATCACACAAATATCACAAACAACATACCAAACACACACACATATTGCCAACATACATCCTGACAGGTGCAGTGCAAAGTCACTTATCGATTCTCCTCAAGAGGAATCTTGATGAGTGGATGGGAGATGGTAGCTTTATCCTGGGTATCACTGTCATGTCACAGGTAGACAGAGGCACAGTATACTAACCATGACATATGTCATGGCAAACTCCACTTACAATGTGTGTCGAAGGACAAACACACTCTCCGACTAGCATTAGAAATGGCCTAGGGCACATCGCTAGTGTTTGCAAATGTACACCTATGTTGTGGAATACACTACCAATGTTGGACAAGCCTGGTTTAAGTAGTTCATATCTGAACATAATGCAACATGGTCAGATGTGCACAACTGGCCCCTAACCAGGATGTTGTGCTCACTATGGAAATGTAAAGCAGTGATAGGACTAAAGCCCAGGATACTGTCCACCACAGTCAAAGTACTGAACCAGTACACTATACAGTACTACAATGTTAGGTCAGTGTGAAAGGATGTTGACAACTGTATGCAAAGTATCCCATGCAAACCCTGCAGGCACAGTATAATCCTGTTGTGTTCACACACAAAGCAGTTGTACAGCAACTACACAACATGACACACAACACACAACCATAAACAGGAGATATTTGTTGAAGTTCACACTCATCCACAAATGTGGTGGGCTGCAGAGTTCAACATATGGAATGCTCACACTGGGCATGCCCACAAACTTTGATAAATGAGACATATGTCAGACAACATGCCATGGGAAAGCTGAACTGGGCATGCTCACACACTTAGGCCAAATCTCAGTTTAGCAGTTGGCCACACATATCTGGTATTTTTACATGTTATTCCAGGAACCAACCACATTACAGCAATCTGCCCAGTGCACACAGTTAAATGACTACAGAGACATACTTGATATAGTGGATCCCTCCCATATGCAAACATCTTCCACAGATACACAAGTTGTTCATACAAACAGGGAATGCTATGGCAATAAAGACGTGCAAACAGTCTATCAGCAACAAATAATGTGCATTTGACAATTAAACATATGGGTGTAGAGGTCAACACTAGGCTGTTTGCCCTAGGGAATGACAGCTTAGCCAGAGTGTGCTTGGCGTCTGCCTCCCCACAGGATGCACATTCCCCTTTCTAAACACCGATGATGTCAGCACCCTATAAGTACAGCAGGAGAAGGAAAACCTCCCAGTAATGCGAATAGTGTGCTCCGCTAATGTGTCTGTCTTAAGTGTCATAACATAGTTAGGTAGGGTTTGAATCCTGCAAATGCTCCGTGTGAGTGGGGTTGGTGTGTGTGCAAGTCTGTAGGAGAGAAATGTCCCTTTTGGCAACTGGGAAAACACACTACAGGATGCACATTCCCCTTTCTAAACACTGATGATGTCAGCACCCTATAAGTACAGCAGGAGAAGGGAAACCTCCTAGTAATGCGAATAGCGCACTCTGATAATGCGTCCGTCTCGAGTGTCATAACATAGTTAGGTAGGGGTTTGAATCCTGCAAATAGATGTGAAAATATCACCGTTTTCCAAAGTGTCCTCAGGCAAACCAAAAGCAACAAACTGTATTCAAGTAAAACACCATAGGACACACCACGAGAAGTGAGGAAATCTTCTTTTATTAAAAACAGCACATGAAACAGGAAAAGATAAGCGCTTTCACGTGCTCTGTGCACGCTTCTTCAGATCTCATTTAACAAAAAATGTAACCTTGGTTAAATAATAAGCAACAACCAATAAAAACGCTCTTCAGTTCAAAAACCTAGTTCTAATCAGGTCATATCTAATTAATCAATCAACAAATAATACAGTCTCATTAAATGGTGTATACTAATGTTCCAACTCATTCAAGATCATAGTGCGCAACCAATTCACTTAAAAACAGGAATAAAAATAAAAATAAAGACTATACTAAACTAACATTCTTGTGGTATAACCATTTTGTTGTTATACCGTTCTCCGCTCTCATTGAGACAATCATCTTGTTAATTCAATAATGGTTAACCATCACAAAAGCAAGGAAAAACCAAAACAGGAAAGGAATGAATGGAGCTAAGCCTTCAGTATCCTTCCTATGGTTACCATGGTGGCCCGTCTAAACTAGAATGATTAATAGGACATAAACCCCTTCATGAACATTTTCTATAAACAGAAATAATACTACAAAAGCATAATAAAACTTGTGACTCTGTGCTGCATTAGAATCCTTAATCTGTGTTTATATCATAACATTTTTTTTTAAAAATATAAGCGATATTAATCCAAAGAAACAACACTGATACACTGCAAGCACGAGGCGCCAAAACGTTTTGCATGCATGAAATGCAGCAACACACTTGCAAGCTGAAGCGCTCATCTGTCCTGAAAACATACATAAAGAACAGAAAAGCGTAACATAATACTCAAACCACGTATTTAAAAACAAACATCCAAATAGTGAATCAATACTGATGTTAAACACGTATAATGATTATAAAATATAAAAGACTGAATTTAACTATTTGCCATATTCCATATTATTAGCTAGCGCGTTGGACCACTTAACATACTCATATTCAAAAGACACGAGTGCAAAAAAACCATGTACTTTAAAAAATATAAAATCTATTGATAATACATATTAAATACACAAACAACCAGAGATGTGAAAAAGTCAGGCTTATTATAAAACAAGATTACTCTAAATAGCCAGTCTATTACCTCAATAATCTTCATAATTATAAAAAACAATACTAAAAAATCATTAAGTAAAATAATAAAACAGGTCATATGATTGATACCAAGTTGTTTATATGTAAGAAATATTCAATATGCTTATAAAAATTACTAAAAATATGTTCATGAAAATATTAATTAATGACATATAAACACTCAAGTAGCTACAATTAATTATTTCAAATGTACAAATCATGGAGGTGACATTGCAAACCACAAATATAATAAATTATATTAATCTTATTAAATAACAATAAACATATCTGAATATTGTGCCCAATGGTGGTTAACCACGCAGCTTTTCCTGGGATGGCTTGCACCTGTTACCCTGGGCGCCTGGATATTGGATAAGGCTTTTGCCACCTCCATAGAGCCTTTCGTGAGGCAAGGCTGAAAAGACTAACCCACCACCCTAGAAAACATAAGTGGAAAGAAACATAAGGGTAATGCTGACCAATGCCAGATGTGTAAACCCCAATATGCATGCTCCCGAGGCCATCCCCAGTATGGAGAACATCGATGTCTGTGCAGTGACAGAAACCTGCTGCAAGCTTCCTGACAGCACACCAGCACTACCAGGTTATACCACATATCATGCGTCATGGCCCCAAAACCTGGAACAAAACATAAAAGGAGGGTGAGTATCCATATTCAGCACAGACACCCATACGTCCAGGTAACTGACAATGCACAAGTCATTGGAGTCCACCCATGTGCAACTAACTGTAGGCAAGACTGTTGCACAGTCTGTAGCATGCTACAGACCACACTCTCACACACAGGAACCCCACCCAGCCGTCCTGAAGACAATGGACAGTATGAATGTCCCACCAAATACCAAACAAGGTACCACAAATTACCACATAGGTGGTAAAACCATTATGTATGGAAGGAGTAATCAGGGACCTAGGGACACAAGTGGACAGTAACCTGTTATGTGACACTCACATTGCCAATGTGGCTAGGAAGACTGTCTACATTGGACACCGTATCATGAAAGGATTCACATCTACGTCAACAGAGGTCATTGTGCCCCTATACTGTTCTCTTATCACACCCATAATCTAGTACAATGCCTCATATGGGATGTACCTTACCTGGCACCTGCAGCAGTTAGAAAGACCTCAAAGGTACCTCACCAAGAGGATAAAGGGTCTCAAATATATGTCATATGCTGCCTGGCTGTAGACACCCCAGCTGAATGCAGTCACATACTGCCTAAACAGAGGCATTGCATGCCTGTTGTGCAAGGCCATGCCCAACACAGGAGTAATGGACATGCTCCACCCCAGAAAACACAAAGCCATCAGAGCTGTGAGAGTGAGAGATGTCAACCTCAACAAATAATGAAATAGGATGTGCTGGAGGGACAGATACATAATCCAGAGACTCCCCACACCCTGGACCAGAATCCCACTCCATGTTAGGCAGAGCCCCTCACTGACACTCTTCAACAGGAATCTTGCCAAGTGGATGGATGATCGTAGAGTTACACTGGGGGTCTTCACTGTGTCATGTCCAGACAGAGGCACAGCAAAGCAAATCATAAATGGCCATAATATTCACATAGCAAGGGTAGCGAAAGCCACACACACACTCTGGCTAGGCTAACAAATGCCCTAGGGTGGATAGCCTAGTATGAACCTATGAACCTATGAAGATACAAATTGTACAGGACACTAAGGATAATCCCAAGGCTTTCACAACTGATGGTAGGAACCGTGTTGGGAATTCACAGATATGCTCTGAATCACACAAATATCACAAACAACATACCAAACACACACATATTGCCAACATACATCCTGACAGGTGCAGTGCAAACCCCCAGAATGCAAAATATCTATCCTAGCAGACTGCTGGGCCCCTGACATTGCAGATGCTGAGGTAACAGCCAGCATCTACAAAGCAAAACACACAGCAGCAATGGTATGAGATGGTGTCCTGGGCCGGGTCCAACATGGGCTCCAAGACGAATGGAATGCCAAATCACACTACTGCTCAATGTCAGCCTTACCACAGGATATATACCCGAAGAGCAGTGGCCACAACAACAGTGGTCCTTCTCAACAAAGGTGTTGCCTGAATGGATACTGAAAGCTACCACCCCAGAATCCTGAGAAGCTCGGTCTGCACAGCTATGTAAAGGATCAGCATGTACCGCAGACATAAAGATATTGGGGACCTGCTGACACTGGACCCTACCCAGTGTGGCTTTCTTAAATGCAGATCCTGCCCCTAAACATGTTTGACTCAATTGAAACAGTCATTAAGGTCATTGATGAGGGCAATGTGGTCCACACAGCGTAGCTGGACCTTGCAAAGGCTTCTATACAGTACCCTACATGTTCATTATAGATATGCTCACCAGCTTAAATATAAACCCCTATGTCAGTAGAGGGGTTGCAAACCAGACCAAGGACAGAACAGACATGGTCAGACATGCTGCAGCCATGTCAGACTACAAACCAGATATAACTGGCATCCCACAAGGCTTGGTCCTGGGATCTCCCTCGTCTGGTATATATGTCCCATAGGTACAGGCCAACATGGAAGGACTGTGTCTGAACATGTTTGCAGAGGACTACAAACTGCTCACCATATATGATCCACCAGCTGACACAAGCATCCCACGAAAGGGCCACAGAGAAGCAGACAACTGGTGCCATAGCCATGTCAGCAAGTTAATTGCAGAAAAGTGTATAGTCAACCCCCGTGGATATACAGTAAGTGCCCACCAATTACCACATAGGTGTTAACCCATTACGTACTTAACATGTAATGAGAGACCTGGGGACACAAGGTGATAGATATCCTGCATTGGACAAACATGTGCTGTACTGTTTACAGAAACATACCATATACCCACCTAATCATGAAGGTTGTCAGATCTAGATAAGGGGAGGTCATTGTGGCTCTGCAGTCATCCTTCATCAGCGTTACAATTGACTACAATAGCCCCTGTGGGATGTACCTCAGCAGACACCTCTATCAACTGTAAAGTCCCCAACAGTACCTCACCAGGAGTATCAAAGATCTTGCACAGATGCCATGTGTTGCCTGATTAAACAAACTGCAGCTACACACACTGCCATACTGCCCACCCAGGGGCAAGCTGTGCCTGATGTATAAAGCCATGTCCAAGCTGGTATCAATAAACATGCTGCACCTTGTACAATCTGAATGGCAGTGAGCTATGCACATGAGAGACCTGAACCCCAGCACTGACTTACATAGGACAAGCTGTACTGCATGATCCATAACACAGAAGCCACCCCCACCCATGAGTAAAGTCCCAGTACAGGCTACCCATAGAGTCACTTATCGATTCTCCTCAAGAGGAATCTTGATGAGTGGATGGGAGATGGTAGCTTTATCCTGGGTATCACTGTCATGTCACAGGTAGACAGAGGCACAGTATACTAACCATGACATATGTCATGGCAAACTCCACCACAATGTGTGAAGGACAAACACACTCTCCGACTAGCATTAGAAATGGCCTAGGGCACATTGCTAGTGTTTGCAAATGTACACCTATGTTGTGGAATACACTACCAATGTTGGACAAGCCTGGTTTAAGTAGTTCATATCTGAACATAATGCAACATGGTCAGATGTGCACAACTGGCCCCTAACCAGGATGTTGTGCTCACTATGGAAATGTAAAGCAGTGATAGGACTAAAGCCCAGGATACTGTCCACCACAGTCAAAGTACTGAACCAGTACACTATACAGTACTACAGTGTTAGGTCAGTGTGAAAGGATGTTGACAACTGTATGCAAAGTATCCCATGCAAACCCTGCAGGCACAGTATAATCCTGTTGTGTTCACACACAAAGCAGTTGTACAGCAACTACACAACATGACACACAACACACAACCATAAACGGGAGATATTTGTTGAAGTTCACACTCATCCACAAATGTGGTGGGCTGCAGAGTTCAACATATGGAATGCTCACACTGGGCATGCTCACAAACTTTGATAAATGAGACATATGTCAGACAACATGCCATGGGAAGGCTGAACTGGGCATGCTCACACACTTAGGCCAAATCTCAGTTTAGCAGTTGGCCACACATATCTGGTATTTTTACATGTTATTCCAGGAACCAACCACATTACAGCAATCTGCCCAGTGCACACAGTTAAATGACTACAGAGACATACTTGATATAGTGGATCCCTCCCATATGCAAACATCTTCCACAGATACACAAGTTGTTCATACAAACAGGGAATGCTATGGCAATAAAGACGTGCAAACAGTCTATCAGCAACAAATAATGTGCATTTGACAATTAAACATATGGGTGTAGAGGTCAACACTAGGCTGTTTGCCCTAGGGAATGACAGCTTAGCCAGAGTGTGCTTGGCGTCTGCCTCCCCACAGGATGCACATTCCCCTTTCTAAACACCGATGATGTCAGCACCCTATAAGTACAGCAGGAGAAGGAAAACCTCCCACTAATGCGAATAGTGTGCTCCGCTAATGTGTCTGTCTTAAGTGTCATAACATAGTTAGATAGGGGTTTGAATCCTACAAATGCTCCGTGTGAGTGGGGTTGGTGTGTGTGCAAGTCTGTAGGAGAGAAATGTCCCTTTTGGCAACTGGAAAAACACACTACAGGATGCACATTCCCCTTTCTAAACACTGATGATGTCAGCACCCTATAAGTACAGCAGGAGAAGGAAAACCTCCTAGTAATGCGAATAGCGCACTCTGATAATGCGTCCGTCTCGAGTGTCATAACATAGTTAGGTAGGGGTTTGAATCCTGCATATAGCATGTGTGTGTGTTTGGCTGAGGGGGGTTAGTGTGTGTGGGGAAATGTCCCTTTTGGCAACTAGGAGAACAGACTACAGGATGCACATTCCCCTTTCTAAACACTGATGATGTCAGCACCCTATAAGTACAGCAGGAGAAGAGAAACCTCCCAGTAATGCGAATAGCGCACTCTGCTAATGCGTCCATCTCGAGTGTCATAACATAGTTAGATAGGGGTTTGAATCATGCAAATGGCAAGTGTGTGTGTTTGGCTGAGGGGGGTTAGTGTGTGTGCAATTGTGTGTGAGAGAAATGTCCCTTTTGGCAACTAGGAGAACAGACTACAGGATGCACATTCCCCTTTCTAAACACTGATGATGTCAGCACCCTATAAGTACAGCAGGAGAAGGGAAACCTCCCAGTAATGCGAATAGCACGCTCCGCTAATGCATCCATCTCGAGTGTTATAACATAGTTAGGTAGGGGTTTGAATCCTGCAGATAGCAAGTGTGTGTGTTTGGCTGAGGGGGGTTAGTGTGTGTGGGGAAATGTCCCTTTTGGCAACTAGGAGAACAGACTACAGGATGCACATTCCCCTTTCTAAACACTGATGATGTCAGCACCCTATAAGTACAGCAGGAGAAGGAAACCTCCCAGTAATGCGAATAGCGTGCTCTGCTAATGCGTTCATCTCGAGTGTCATAACATAGTTAGGTAGGGGATTGAATCCTGCAAGTGTGTGTGTTTGGGTGAGGGAAGTGTCCTTTTTGGCAACTAGGAGAACAGACTACAGGATTCACATTCCCCTTTCTAAACACTGATGATGTCAGCACCCTACAAGTACAGCAGGAGAAGGTATGTGGCATGGACAATGACTGAGTCATATGTGTCCATGCCTCTGACTGACCTGTATGCTTGTGTTATGTGGTGGACCATAGTGCCCCACAGGCATATCACTGTGACCTTCACCTTGTCCAGCCTGGTGAGCATGACCATACTGTACCGGACAATAAAGGTAGCTAACACAACTGTGGCAGGTGTGTTGTCTAGCCGTACAGGCTGTGACTGGCACACAGGATTTGTGTGCTATGTGTTATGTGTGATGTGTTCAGGCATAACGTATGCCTGTGTGCCAGCTGTAGAGGTGTGTGCCGCTCAGGCAGGATGCTATTCTAAGGCTCCACGAATGGCCCAGTGTGTTCACGTGCTTGTATTGCTGTCAGTGTAGGTCTACATCAGACTGGTATTGTAGTCACTGTAGTATTGCATGCCACCTGACAGGTTATGCCAGTACTGGGTTCAGAGTGCTTAGTCCCCAGTTTGGCTATGTGGTTCCATCTCATACATGTGTTGTATGTCCATGTGTAGGGAGAGGGTTGACTGTGTACATGTGGCAGCTGTGACATTGCCACATGACCCACATATTCCACAACTGTAGCATAGAGGTGACTGACAACTGACCTTTGAACATGCTACCATAGTATTGTGATTGCCATGGTGATTAAGAGCACATAGGGCCAATGGGGAACAAGGTACATAGGTTCATAGGTTCATAGCATCATACTAGGCAATCTGCCCTAGGGCATTTAAGAACCTAGCCAGAATGTGTTTGGCTGTCACCATCCATTGTAAATATATCTTGCCATGCCCTTTTCTGAGGTTAGTATACTGTGCCTCTGTCTAACAGTGACACAGAAGTGATACCCGGGGTAAACCTACAATGTCCCATCCACTCATCAAGATTCCTCTTGAAGAGAGTCAATGAGGACTCTGCCTAACCTGGACTGGGATTTTATTCCAGAGTGAAGTGAGCCTCTGGGTTATGAATCTGTCCCTCCAGCATGTCCTATTTATTTCAGTGCTGAGGCTCAGGTCTCTCAAGCGTGTATCCCGATGGGATTTGGATATTCTCAGGTGCAGCATGCCCATTAATTCCGGGTTCGACATGCTGTTATACATTAGGCACAGATCACCTCTGAACAGGCGGTATGCCACTGAGTAGAGCTGGGGTTTATTTAACTGGTCAGCATATGGCATCTGTTTGAGCCCTTTGATCCTCTTGGTGAAGTACTTGTGGGGTCGTTCCAGTTGCTGCAGGTGTCTGGTAAGGTACATCCCGACAGGGGGATTGTACTCAATTATGGGCCTGATGAGGGATGAGTAAAGAGGCACGATGTCCTCCCCTGATGTAGATGTGAATCCCTTCATGATGGGGTGGGCTATATACAATGTCTTTCTAACCACTTTGGCCACGTGGTTGTCAAATGAGAGATTGCTATCAACTTGGGTCCCCAGGTCCCTAATTACTTCTTCTGTACCTAATGGAGTACCACCTATGTGGTACTTTGTTTTTGCCAAAGGGGATGACTATACACACTTTTGCATTCAGCTGGAGGCCATGGCTCTGGCACAAGTTGTCTGTTTCTATGATGCCCCTTTGGAAGATGCTTGTGTCGGCTGGAGAGTCGATTATGGCGGCCAGTTTGCAGTCATCTGCATATTTGGTCAGCCACAGTCCTTCCGTGTTGGCCTGTACCTCCGATAAATATATACCAAACAAGAGAGGTCCCAGGACTGTGCCTGGTGGGACACAACTCGTAACTGGTTTGGAGTCTGGCATGGCTTCAGCAATTCTAACCATGTGGGTTCTGTCCTTGAGCCAGTGTGCAATCCATCTAGTGACATAGGGGCTTATATTTAAGCTGGTGAGCTTCTCTAGAATGCCCAAGTGGGGTATTGTTTTGAAGGCTTTTGCGAGGTCCAGGTAGGCTGTGTGAACCACCTTCCCCTCGTCAATGGCCTTGGTGACTGTTTCAAAGAAATCAACCAGGTTTGAGAGGCAGGATCTGCCCTTAACAAAGCCAAACTGGGTGTAAACCAGTGTCTGTAGGTCCGCAATATCTATATTTATATGGTCCATGATGATCCTTTCCATAGCTCTGCAGACTAAGCTAGTGTGGCTTATGGTGTGATAGTGTCCAGGATCCGTTGAGGCACCACCTTTCTGTAGAGGGACCACTGTTGCTGTACGCCACACTTTGGACACATATCCTGTAATAAGGCTGGGATTGAACAGTAGGTTTATGTTTGGTAGTAGCACGTCTTGGTGGTCATGTAGGACACAGCCCGGGACACTGTCTCGTCCCATTGATGCAGTGTGTATTGCTTTGGAGAGGGAGGCTCTTACCTGAGCATCTGAGATGTCAGGGGGGCAGCACTCTGCTGGGATACATATTTGCCCTTTCAGTGTGGAGGGGGGTGAGAAGTTTGCACTGAACCTGTCAGCTAGAATGTTGGCAATGTCTGTGGGTTTGGTGTTTCTATTGACATTTTGGACTACCTCTGAGCATATCTGGGAATTACCACCCAGGTTCCTAACATAACTAAAGAAAGCCTTGTGATTATCCTTAGTGTCCTGTGCAATTTCTCTCAAAGCTGGCCTTAGACAATCTTATGAGTGCCTGTAGTTATTTGCTAATACTGATCAGTGATGCCTTCCCTATTTATGAATTTGCTGTATCATTTAGTAGCTTCCTCCTTCTATTGTGTAGTTTGTTTATGGCTGGGGTCCACCAGTCAGGATGTCTGCCTTTGGAGGATTGGGTCTTGGTTTTATTCGGGATCACATGATCCATGCATTCCTGAAGGTGTCCATAGAATGCGTTTATAGAGGAATCTGCGGTCTGGTCTGTAGTTTCCACAGGCCCGGGGCCTTTGAAGGTTTCCACCTCAGTTTTGAGGAGTGTGAATTTGCTTTAGAGAAGTTGTTCACTGTGGTGTTCTGGGCAGGGGGTGGGGTCAGGATGTGAATATCCAGTGAGATTAGTTTATGGTCTGATCTTACCAGTGAGGGATACACTTCTGGTCTGGAGCATAGAGTCCCCATGTTGGTGATGATCAGGTCCAGTATGTTTCCCCTTCTTGTGGGAGTGGTAACAAGTTGCTCCATAGCATTTGAGCTCATATATTCTAGGAATCTTTGGCCTAGGGTGTTGGAGCTAAAGTCATGCTCCCAGTCCATGTTTGGATAGTTGACGTCGCCCAATATAATGCTGTTTGGAGAGACCTTCATATTTCCACTGTTCACAGGACGGCCAAGTGCAGTTCTTGGGTTTGTGAGGGTGGTCTGTAGCAGGCTATAACCTGGAAAGAAGTTTCACCCATTGTTAGTTGCACATGGATAGTCTCTGATGCTTGGTGCTTTGCCACCAACCTGGAGGTGTGGGTATCGTTGATGAATATCAATACCCCCCCTCCATTTGTGGTTCGTTACAAGTTTTGGGGCTGAAAAGCATGGTATGAGGTTAAACTGGTAGTGCTGGTGTACTCTCAGTAGCCCTGAACCAGGCATCTGTTACTGCACAGATATTGATGTTCTCCATGCCAAGGAGAGTTTCGGGAGCATGCATCTTGTGGTTTAGACTTCTGGCGTTGGGTAGCATTACTCTTAGTTTCTTATCCCTTGTGATACCTATGAAGGTGGGTTTGTCATTTGAGCCTTGCCTAACATAGGCACTATGGGGGTAGCAAGAGCCTTTGCCAATATCTGTACGCCCAGGGGTGACAGGTGCAGGCCATCCCTAGCGAAGCAGGTGGTTCAACAGAAGATGAATATGTGAAGGTGTAGTGCCTGTGATTAGTTAGCAGTAGCATATATGACTGCTCATGTGGACACATGCCAGGTAAGTCATATGCACTGTGTCACAGGCAACGTACATGTGAACAGGACAAACAGTGACATTCTGTCAAGTGAGACATGGACATACATATAGTAAGCTATGCAGATGGCACTAGGAGTCCACAGAAGCTCTATAACTATGCATTGCAGGTGGGATCAGTATTCCAGGGTAATTGCAAGCAAACATGCATGCAAACAAAGCTACAGTAAACAGGGCTGCATGTAGTCCATTGTACAACAAACAAGCTGTACCACTTCCAGTAGGTAACACTGCAAATATGCAGGCACTATGCACATGTACATGGAAATACATGGGTCAGATGGCTAGGGTCCAGTCTCAGCGCACACAAGTGTACAGACCATGTACTGTCAGGATGTACAATAACTGGATGGAAACCCATGTGCTCATACCTGCAGTAATACACATGTCAAATAACAGACACTGAGCCTTCACTCAGTGGTTCCATACTTAGTAGGATATATGATACCTGGCCTGCCATCACAGTATCCCTAACATATATGGGGACTCTCCCTCCTGTGACAGTTAGTTTTGTGTGTTGGGGCTGTCTAGCATGGTATGAGATGTGAGCTTGCAGTGCTAGGGTGCTCCTGTGTGTCCTGTACCAGTCGTTTAGTACTGCACACATATCAACATCCTCAAACATCCGCATTGCAGAGTCCAGTGTGGGCAAAATGCCACTTGCAGTTTACATGTCCATCATTGCGTATTACTACATTCATTACCTTATCCCCTGTGCTACCTATGTATGTAGCCTTCTGTTGACATCACTACCACCAGTATGCCAACATGTGCAGACGATACACTATGGTACTTACCATGGGTGTAGACAACAGTACATGACACTCACACCCTTACTGCATCAGGCATGCTGTGATATACCCACAATTAATTCAGCACACAGTACTGTTAACAACATGATACTATTACTACACGTCTATGTGGTCACCCTGTGCATCAGCAACATGTTAACCTGTACCTGCACAGTTGTTACAGATTGCAGGAGGTGGCACAGTTTCATCATATGCACAGGGTGTGAACTTGGTATGCCTGAGTCAGCCACCGATACCACCGATTGACATGTATGTGTATGTGTGTTGGTGAGGGATAGCAGTAGAAGGTGGGGCAATGTTGATGCAGTGTGTGCATGTATGCAGTAGCCCTAGGTGTTGTCAATTCACATGTGTGTATGGATGCACACAGTTCCACCTCATGGCTGCCATATACTGGTGTTTGTGGACAGCCACAGACTGTACCTACCAGGTCATACAGATCAGTGTCTCTGGCCAAGGACACGGTACCTGTGCCTTACAGGGGTGCTACGGACCATATCCGGTACCAACCCAGACTGGGTACTGTCATCAGAAGCAGGTGTTCATTGACTGGACACAGATCCCTGTCGGGCCTGTCCAGAGCCACGTGCACGTGGTCTCCTGGGGTGGTCTGATGACAGCACAGACCCAGCATTGCTGGGGCTGCTGCTGGCACTACGGGGGCGGCCACGGCCCTGTTGTCGTCCATGACGACTGCCAGCTGCTGCTGTTGCTGGCATATGGCCACATCGACACCTCAACCATCCACCATCGCCCTGGCTCATGGACATGTAGTTGTGGAACCGGTCTAATATGTCCCCACAACATCTGTCTATGACATCGGTGAAATCACGGATGGCAGCCGCAATGTCACGCATACTGTCAGTCATGGCTGTGCGACATGCTGTCAGCTCCCTCAGACCCTGTCTGGTGTACCGTTCCATATGTGACTGTGCCTGCATGACAGCCCGAAACATAGCTGAGGTTGTAAGACCTCTGTGGGCACGTCTGACAGGGGCAGTACGCCCACGGATGCTCCCACGAGAACCCCTGGATATCTGTCTGTGTGGTACCATCTCTGGGCCATGCCCATGGCTGCTGTGTGGGGAGGCATGTGCCACAGATACCACATTACCCTGGTCAATGCCCACTGTATGCTGTCCATCACCTAGGGACATTGGTGACAAAGGGTGTATTGGCAGGATAACTGTGCGCATTGATGGGGTCGACAGCTGTGTACTGTCAATCGGCTGACCAACGGCGGACCCTGGCATACCTTCCTGTGCCATTACACAGATGTCATCATTATCAGTACCCATGGCACCTGATTCAGGTTCCCTGCTACATGACACCAGAGCAGCACCAGAACCTGTGGGAGGGAAACAGGAAACACAGTTTACAATGTCTACACATTACCAGTGATGTACACATGCACACATGCACTCATGTGCACATGCACACATGCACAGGTGCACACATGCACACATGCGCACATCCACACATGCGCACATCCACACATGCACACGTGCATAGGTGCACACATGCACACACGCACACATGCACAGGTGCACACATGCACACATGCACACATGCACACATGCACAGGTGCACACATGCTCACATGCACAGGTGCACACGTGCACACATGCGCACATGCACACATGCACACATGCACAGGTGCACACATGCACACGTACACATGCACACAGTTTCACACAATTGTACAGTACTCAGTATGCGTGATATCAACACACAGACACAGACACACTTACATGCATACAAAGAGCACTACTAAGTGAGCCTAATATTACTATTACTATCAAGACTATTACAGGTATTGTTAATACACACTCACCAGCATGGATAGGCTGCATTGCTGTTACACCGGAGGGATCTGCAGACGTGAAGAAACTAATGTCAGTGGGCACAACTGTGCCATTGTTACTGAGTATGATACAGGTCAGTAGTACAGCAGTCGCCATTCACAGGTCAGCTGCTAATATTGAGGATATCACACTTGCACATTAAATACTATGGTGACAGCTACAAACCAAGGACACACCTCACACATGCATTAACTACCAGTGTACACAACAGTCAACTATACATATGGCATATTACCTGCACGTTCACTGTCTTGCTGCTGCGTGGCTCCAGCCTCCATCATAATGCATGTCTGCTGCTGTTGTTGTTGCTGGCGGACTGGAGCCACTACACTCATGAGTAGTCTCTCCAGTCTGGTGAGTGGGGGATGTGTAGCCACCCCACCACCTGTGGCGACCTGTTGCCTGTGGATATCTGACGCACGCTGATGGACATTTCTGATTAAATCACTGCAGTGATGTCGTACCTGCTCATATGTCCTATTATGCGTGCCTATGTCATTTACCCGATGGACCAGGTCTTGCCACAGTGCAGCCCTCTCCTGCTGATTCTGGCTGGTGCGGGAAAAGAGTATTGCATAATCCCGCACCAGGCTCTGGTGTATCTCCTCATCCTCAGCTGTGGAGTAAGTGGGATTCAGCGGGTGAGCCATGTACCTGAAAAAGAAAATAACCTGATATCAGCAATATATGTCAGCAGAATTTGGCACACATACTACACACGCTACTCGACTGTTATGATACAACATATCTCACATATATAGCATCTGTCTGTCTATTGGTGGATACACATGTAAATGGCCAGGTATCAGTGCTCAGCCAGCAACTGTGCAACAGTACCTGGCACACTCCATACGACATACTACCAAACCCCAGCAGTCAGAACACTGATTCAGGTCAACAGCACCTCCTCACTCTGGGGGTTTGTATCTAGGTACTGTATGGCCTACATCATCAACTACTGTGAGCTGACCACACACTAATTGCCCTGGATATACATATCCCACCTCCACCACCAGCACAAACGACTATAGTGAATAACATTGCAGATGCAAACTTTACACTTTGTAACAGTGACATGGTATCCTTTCAGCCCACTGGGCCAGTGGCAGATACAACCCACAATGCTAACCCCTACACAAATGCTTTCTACAGACATCTCTGAGAATGCATGGATCATGCAATCCCATATATGACCAAGACACTCTCCACAAAGGGACAGCATCCTGTCTGGTGGACCCCAGCCATAGACAGATTGTATTACAGAAGATGGAAGCTACTGCAAGACAGAGCATAATTCCATAAAGGGAGGGCATGTCTGAGCAGCACTAGTAAGGATCTATTTTCCATCATACAAACATCCATGGGCAACTTTGAGAGGGAAATCAAGAGGGACACTACAGATAACCAAAAGGCCTTCTTCAGTTATGTTAGCAACCTGGTCAGAATCCATCCTCTATGCCCATAGTTAGTACACAACAACAAATATTTCACTGACACCACAGATATTGACAACATTGTGGCAGACAGGTTCAGTGCAGGTGTCACCCCGCCCTCTCACCCAAAATAAGACATAGTTATCCCAGCTGACTGTAACCTCCCTGTCATCACAGATGTCCAGGTGAGAGCCGCCTCATGAAAGCAGAATACACAACATGACTGGGACCTGATGGTATCCCCAGTTGCATGCTACATAAACTCTGACAGGAGCTAAACACACATATAGAAGTGCTATGTAACACTAGCCTGACTACAGGATATGTACCTGTACACTGGCACACAGCAGCAGTGGTTCCACTCCACGAAGGAGGCACATCAACATACCAATACAACACAATACATTACATTACATTACAATACGATACTATACAATATGCTATTGCCCCTGGGACTACAGCAACATACTGTTCTGCTACCCTGACCATTGTGACACATGTGGTGTGATGGTACCTGCTGCTGTCACACAGTTACACAGGGTGACTCATATGGCATATTACCTATCTGACTAAAATTCAGCAGGGGTATGTGTGACATGTACTCATGGGGAGTCTTGCTTCTTAACACTGTGTGGTTTATTGCAGGGTATGTCTTATCTGTGGGTAGGAACTTTTACCTCCACATGTGCTCTCTATTGCAGTGGCATGGACGACACACAGCAGTCATTTAGGTTGTGGATGGTGTGAGGTGTTACTATGGTTGTTGGACATCTGTCATGGGTGTGACTTATGTATGTAAATCCGGGAGTGGTAACCTCTATGTGGGTAGTATATGTGTACTCTTTGGTGTTGTCAGTCACTGTGCATTGGTAATGTGTTTGAGTGCATTGTCACAGTGTTGTACATGTCACTGTGTCCTTCTCCATATCTGTAGCTGTCATGTGAGGTCCATACCATGGCATCCATTATGTGGTGTGGAGGGGGTACACCGACCTACATGTCCATAGCTGACACACCATGTCTGCTGACACATACCATGTGCAGGTATTCCAGGAATAGTGTGCCACTGTGAATACCATTGGGGCCACTATTGTACACATTTATGACCCTGTTCACCCCTGACACATGCAGTGGTGGGCAGCCAATCACATATCTGGTGGTTACTGGTGTAGGTGATTTGAAATGGGGTATGATACTCCGGTTTTGACACTGGTGTTCACTCCATGCCTTTGTCACCAGGCACCTGTTGCAATACATCTGTACACATGTGCCTCACTCAGAATTTATATACATCTCTCTCTCTCTCTCTATATATATATATATATATATATATATATATATAGATAGATATATCTATATGTATATATATATATGTCTGTATACATATACACATATATATATTGATGTACATATATTGCTATAGATGTGGAGGGGGGGCACAGAGGGGGTGAGAGTGACAGAGGGGGTGGGACAGTGTGTGTTGAGGTCGTCATATACAGTCATACCTGTAGATAGTCAGATCAGTCTGTCTATGTATATGTATCTACATATATCTATATATGTATGTGTGCATTACATATATATGTTTGTACATATTCTATCTATCTACATCTGTCTATGTATTCCTACATCTCTCTCTATGTATGTATACATATATGCATATTATATATATATATATATACATACATACATACATACGTATTTTGACCTACATACGTATCCATATGATAAACAGGTATATCAACATGTTTGTCTACCATACTGCATACACACACTAACATACTGCTAAACATACATAACTGTGAAACCTACTTTGTACATTGCACTACAACCTACAGTCAACCTACATTGATATGTGCACATAGATGCTCTCACATACAAATGTATGTACAGCCTTCACTGATAGTTGCTGTATGTCCCCTGTCCTTTACACATCTTCATATACATATGGATACAGACCAATGACACATATGGTGGGTTCACAGTATATAGACCTTTATAGTATTACTTTACATTACCTGTGTTTGTCACAGCTGCTTGTGTTGCTGTCTGGTTTTCTGTCCTGCTGCTCCACTTCCCAGTTGCCAGCTTTCAGGTGGCTGTTGCTGAACAGTTTTGTTTGTGTCTGCTTAATTTCAATTTTCTCTGTCTCTCTCTCTCTCTCTGTCTGTCTGTCTGTCTCTCACGTCCTCCTCAGGGTGCAATGAAAGTATTGCATGTGTGGACTGGGAGTACAGCATACTTTTGTAGGTATCTGCATATGCCCATGTGATGGCCTCTGCACCAATTGTTAGCCAGCATTTGCTAATTGCATGCAGCCAGTTGTGTACTGATTGCAGTTCTCACTGTGATTTCAGAACAGTGCTATAAACGGTATGTGAGATAGGCATAGCCCTTTCAGATTTTAAGGGCAGGGACCATGCTGGTATGCTGTGGACAATGTTCTGTGAGTGTAAAGGTTGGTATCTCTCTCATATTTCCAGCTGTGTTGTAGATTAACATTCTTCCATTCATTTCTCCAGTTTCCTGTACTAACTGTGTATGTACACTGACACCTACAACTACTACTACTGTTAATGTGTGTGTGTGTGCTTTCCTTTCACTTTTGCTTGCACGTTGTTGCTAAGGCTTCAATATTTGCCCTTTACAGTCACTACTTGTATGCCTGCTAGGTGTCCTGACTGTAGTGTGCTGCTGTAGCTGTCCTATTTTCCATGTACATTCACACCTTGGAATGCTTGCTATATCTGCTAGGGTGTTACAGCATGCAGTGTGGTCTGGCCATGGTGTGGGCCTTGACATCTATTAGGGTATTTGAGTATGCTGCTGAGCAGGCCCCAGAGACTCTCAGGTTCATCTGTTATCTGCCTCATGGAATGGTACATATCAGTGGGGTACACCCATTAAATTGTCTGGTATGCTGCAGTTATGACTGTGGGTTAGCATGAGCATATGTATTACTACACTTATTCTGCCATGCAAGTGGTGAATACTTTCAGGACTCCATAGTTACCATTGCATGTGTTGTTACACCTTTCTGCCTACTGTTTGTACATTTCACATGGAGTCTGTAGGGCATCCCTGTAAGTCATTCACTGTTGCTATGTCTAGGCTCTTAACTATTCAAATATGGTGGTGTCAGACCTCTCATGTGTACAAATATTTGCAGGTTGTCCACATTTCTGCCTCATATTTTGGTCAATATCTCATGCACAGCTTTTTCTGGCAAATCACTCTGGGCTCAAGTCAGAATATAGTGACAAACATTCAAGTTTCAGACTTCATACCCTTCCAAACATCCCACAAAATGCAGATCCTGTTACTCTCTGAACTGTCTGCGTTTGTTGTAACATTATTTGTAATGTGTCCCTGGTTTTGGGCCTTTGCTCCACATATTTTATTACTTGGTCCGGATGTGTTCCTGTAAGAGGTTGTGGGGTATGGGCAGTGATTATCCTGCTGTGAGTATGTGTGTGGCTTGCAAGGTGCTACAGTGACATTATTACCTACTAGCTACCAACTAGCATGGCTGTTTCTGTTCACACACTACTATTATGGAAATCTACTAGTTTTGACAGTAATTCTAAATGACATGCTTTGTGTACTACACATCCTATATTCCCTTTACATTCATTCCTACTATTACATGATATATTTATTTTAGCACAATGTTCTTGTTTAAGAGTCATGGCTTAGTGGTAAGTCATGCAGACTACTGTTTCCAAGGTCCTGGGTTCGGGACTGCCAGTGGGATTTTATTTTGCTTCTGAACTGACTACAGGACCTGTCAATCAAAGTGACTAAGGCACTTTTAAGCAGTTGTAACCGGGTTAGCGCTGGTTTTCGCGGAGCTCACGCATGCGCACTGGCGTTTAGCTCCGCGCACACAAGTGCACACCTGCTTACAACCGCTTAAACGTGCTTACTCTTGCGCACACCCGCGCTATTTTCTTTGAAAGAAATGAAAATGGGGAGACAGGAAAGTGGTGAAAAAGGGGTCACAAAGAGGGTAAGACAGTAGGGAAACAAGCTTGGGTTTTGCAGGAGGGATATAGGTAAGGCCCATAGCTGCCCATTCCTTCATCAGCAACAGCTGTGCATATGTTTGTAATTTGGTGTGACATTTGACACATTCCACCCCTGAGAGAGGTGTAAGGACAACAGTAATACTTGTTGTACAGCCAATTGTAACTGATAGTTTCCATGTCTGGTAGACATATGTGCGGAATGGGCAGCTATGTATGGGGCGTAATTTTTTTGTGGGTACAGAGTGCCCTTTTTTTTTTTTTTCAGGTGAGAGTGGTATGTCAGGTGAGGGAAGTCGGTATAGCTGGGGAGGTAGGTTGGGTAGGTCAACAGACAAGACAAACAACACGCATACAGGGGCAGTGTATGACACGTGTGGGGGGTTACAGAATTGACGGGGACGGAGGTTTGGATATCCAGAGCCCATGAGCCCACAGATGGCAACAGTGGAACTGATATCCCCACCCATGGGCAGTTACCACTGTTCTTTCACTGCCCAGGACGGGGCTGTGCTGGGGGCTGTGTAGGCTGGGAAACAGGCATGCCCGTAAGTTGTGCCCCCTGTGCCTCAAGCTGGCGTAGGGGCTCAAGAACAGAGTCCCGTATCTCTGTACGCACCACAGTCCGGACGCTACGGAGGGTGAGTGGTGGTTCTCCTCTGGCCACACTTGCAGAGGGGGGGCGAGCCCCATCCCCTGCAGCGCTTCCACCCACAGGTGGCACAGGGCCACCGGAGGAGGGTCCAGACTCGGCACTAGTGCCAGGTGCACTCGCCAGCTGAGGTGGGAGAGGTGGGTCCGCTGGAACCCGCCTTCCCTGTCGTCCTATGTTTTGCATTATGTCATGACAGTTTGGGTTAGTGACATATAATACCATTCACAATTAGTTGTAACAGCATGCATTAGTATTCCCATTAACCAAACACCCAGATATTCACACCATTGAACAGCGTGCATAACACATGCATAATTTGAACAGCAATACACAGTCCAACAACATGCAGGGTTAACTGATGGCAACAGGCCATCAGGTTTGGATGTATGAACAGGGCAGATGCATCAATGGACATGCAAATATATATGACCCAACAGGACAAACGTCCAGGGGTGTTAATTGTGATTGCACATACCATTTTCACGTGGAATGGGTTATATGTGGTTATAGGGTGGGGTGAAGAAAATAATATTAACACCTTCAAATACCAATACATATGCTGTACATTTCTAATAGCTACAGATATATACACACTACTGTTCTAACTACAGTTTCCTATATGATAACTATTTCAACTTGGTGATAGGACTGTTACTGCAACATCAATATACATTTTATTGTTCTTCATACACATTCATATCTAGCTTTGTTCAGCTACATCATCCTGCTACATATGCTTTATATAGCTGTAGACAAATGTGGATGTTTGGTATATCAGACAATCATACTATCTGCATATTGCAGACTGAGAGCAACATATCCAGATTTTGGGATACACATTCCAGATGCAGCAACACTTTGAACAGATTTCGCTGTTTGGTTTTGATTCTCACATGCATTTCATTCTGTCTTGACTGCAGTATACTTTATTCAGGGGTTATTACTACTGTATTGCTGGATTCATGACACTTTCTCACACTCTCTCACTTGTTTTCATTTTACTATTCAGGATGGTACTTACTTCTAGGCTTTATTGACATGTTTTACCTGTAGTTATTACAATCCTTTCCAGCAGTCTCACTTCTGTCATGTTTCAGTATTTCAACAGGGATATATTTCACACATGTTATTTCATCATCTTCTGCAGCTATACTTTTCAGCCTGCTGCAGGTTGTGTACTATTTTCTTACAGGTGGGGCATTTTTATTTCAGAATTTATGTCAGACATTTTCATTTTTCTGTTTGGCTTACAGGCTGCAACACACTTTTGTAATCAAGCAATACTTGCAGACACTTTCACACTGTTACTTGCACATTTTATTCCTTAGTGACTACACTGCACACTTTTGCTGACTGTCATACTTTTATATTTCTTTACAGTTACTGGTAGTGGATTACTGACCTGCCTGGTGGCGCAACCGCACCAGCCTATTGCCATAGGCTCTGCAGTTCGCAGAACGGACACCTGCAGCTGTAATATAAATGAAGTAATATTGGAATACACATCTCCATAATATCAGCTAGTTTAATTTCTTACATACATAATTAAATGTAACTTACTCAGTAGTGGGGCGTTGGGCATTTGCCGGGCCTCCTGGATCCAAAGGTTCAGTTGGTCCTGCTTGCATGTCTTCAGGTCCGCATGGTGGTGACGGACCTGCTCACCAGTCCTTGGAATCCCTGTGACACTGGTGAGATCATGAGCCAACCGGTCCCACGCCTCAGCCCTGTATGCTCCCCAGAGGACCTGGCCCTGCATGAGTTGGGCCTCATGATTGTGGACTAGGAGCCAGACCATGTACCTGGACTCCTCAACACCCCACCTCTGTGCTTGAAAGCAACTACCCTCTCCTCCTCCTGTCATTCTGCCTGCAGTTCAGTTCTACAATCGTTTATGCTGTGTATTCCCTCCTATGGGGCTTATCTAGTCCGTTTTTCCTGCACATATCTGTGATTGGCCATTTTGGAATTGTATCAACTTCAGTAAACCTGCATTGTCATGCTCCAGTTTGTATTCATTCCTATATATTAGCTATTATTGCATTTATAGGTACTGCTGTCATGGCTTAGTGGTTTGGTACCTTGACTATGGTGTATAGTATCCTGTGTTCGAACCTGGCCACTACTTTTTATTTTTTATGACTGTCTAGACATGCTGAGGGGTGTGTCTGTGTAAAGGCAGTTTTGATACGGCTTGCTCAACGTTGCCCGTCGGTTAGCTTGTTTGCACGGTGCGCAGCTCCGCGCAAATGGGGTACGCTGGTTTAAGCCTCATTTGGCTATCGACACGCATATTACACTCAGCTCAGCTAGGGGCACTTAGATTCAGCATGTTAAACCACTGCTCAGCTACGGGCACTCATTTTGCACCAGTTAAACCACTGCTCACGTACGGGCAGATGCACTCACCCTGTTAAACTGTAGCTCAGCTATGGGCACATCTGGCATTTTTTATTGTTTTGTTACCTCACATTTCTTCAATATAAATGGGCTATTTCATTACATTTTACATAAAATGTGATTTTATGTGTACATATTTGTCAGGGACTTATTTCGTGCTTATTTTGCTAAAAATAAAAATTGGTGTTGTGGGGGCTCGAACCATGAATGCCTGCTCTTCAGCCAACATCTCTACTGCTATGCTATTGCTTCTTGGCTTACTTTGCATATTTAGTTCTTATATGCTTTCCCACTGACTGCTAACTGTAGCTGCGCTACGGGCACGCCCGCGCAAACGAGTGCACTCATGGTTAAACATTTTTACAATTTAAAAAAATATATAACATGTTTATTTATATATTTTCTGTTCATAGTCTGTGAGGGCATGTGTTGTGTTGTGTTTATTCACATTTCCGTGGACTCTGTCGTGGGTGTTTACTTTGGGCACTTTTACTCTTCTGAGGGCGTGTCCGCTTGCAGGGCTTGGCCTATGGACACGCCCCCTACTGTCTTACACGGACCGTGTTAGACTTAGGTGTGATTCAGCATGCTCTCATGAATATGCAGAGCATGCTGACATCACTCCGTTTAACTGCAGCCTCCGTGTAAGAGTTATAACTCTTACACGGAGGCTTCGTGAATCCTGCCCCATGTCTTTCAGATACACCACTCCTGGTACCATGTCATTCAGGTATGCTACTTCTGACATCATGCCATTCAGACATCCCACTTCTGACACCATGTCACTCATCTGGTCAAAATAAAACAGACGAACAACTGTGGGTTCGGTTCAAGCAGCTTTATTACTTTCAAACACATCAGGATTGAGGCTCAGTAATGTAAACTTAAATAAACTTATAAACAGACTGACTACTGCACTCATACCTGTTAACACTCTGGCTATTCATGCAAAATGGCACTGCTGCCTGCACATGCTCTCTATATGCATGTGCCCTCACTTTGAAATTCTTTTGAAAGTCACAACACATGCTCTGTTCTACACAGGCTACCACAACTAGTCTGCAAAGATGGTAGGAACTGCTCCCCCTCGTCTGTATATGTACCACAACACTGTGGTATGAATGTGATTACTAGCAGATGGCCTGGAGAACAAAGATGATTCAGTGGTTTGGGAGCAATTGTTAGAGCTATCATTTCTTTGACATTAATGCGCTTTCTTGCTAAGCAAAGTCTGATGCATCTGCGGTTACAGACCCAGAAGGGGGTAGAAAAGAGTAAGAGAGACCTGGGATAACAGACAACTGATTCACCCACCAGAGTAACATCTTTTTTGCAAACCCCAACACTGGAATTTGAAATAAAAAGGGGGTGCTGCTGTTGGATCCAAACTAATTTGACGGACTACTACATATTCCTAATGTGAAAGAAATCATGATAATATTAGAGACCATAAGACCTAGAACTCTTGAGATATTCCATGACAGATATCTGGCTGGAAAATATCAGAAACTTTTTGTAGTAACATTCCACACTGTCCCGAGAGAAGAAAAAGAGCCATAACGAGGGATGTGTCCAGTAGATATATCAGAAACATATCTTGTGAGACAGGAAGAAAGAAGATTTCTCTGTGTTTACCTGAAAACACCCAAGCTGAAAAAAAGTTTTTTTTTACCCAAGCTAGAGACTCTTGATGACATGTGACAGAATCTGCAAATATATAGGAGCCAAGAATTTTGTAAACACTCTTACAGCTACTTGCAATCCAAAAGCAAAGCAGAAAACTGAACATATAATATGGGGGTTTAGAAAGAAAGCTCTAGGACAGGTCTTCAGGTTCCTTCATTCTGTGGCATCAAAAATATCCTTGAATAATGTCCTTTCCCACTTAGTTCTGGAGGAATAGATTGTAATACATCTTGATACAGCATTTGATGTAGAATAGGATGAACAGAAAGATCTGACTTAGTAAATGAAGAGGAATCCCTTGAAAAAGAGGAAGAGAATCCCACTGCCAGATGTATTTTTCTTAAATGTTTCTCAGAACCTAAGTGTCTGAATTTATCTGATGCCACGGAGGAAAATGAAGACCCACACCTTTGGGAAAGTTTTACAGGACTGTAAGGGTGAGGATGGAAAAGCAAATAAAGGGGCATATAGTTACTCTATTTTCTTAGAATGTCCTTAGTTTTAGGAGGAAAGTCCTTTCCTCTTTGAACCTTCCCATCATTGCTTTTTGAAATTTTCTTTTCCTGTGCCTTGACTGGGATGCTTTTTCTGTTTCTGGAAAAATGAACCTAAACTGGAAGAACATTTTCTATTATATATTGACAAGGAGGGTTGAACAATTTGGGAACCCCACTGAAATCACTTTTCCCATTTTATCCAACCCTTTTAGGACTTCAGCAGAGGAAGGCCCAAATAACACCTCTTTATCCAGAACAGCATCTCAACTTTGCCATCCACTGGTACATTTTGAGAAAGTGGACAGACAAATCTTCTTATCACCATTCCAATGGCAGATGATCTAAAAACAGCATCAGCAGTGTTGTGAGCACATTTTAGAGAATGTTTGGTTACCTGAGACATAAAGGATACTCATAAATTAAGAGAAGCATTAATCCCAAAGGAGGGGGCAGCAATTAACCTTCTTATCTTGTCAATGTAAACCAGCATGAAACTTAGTCACGAGAGACTGACAATTCACTGTTTTGATGGTTAAAGGTGAAGAAGCATACACTTTCTTTCCAAACCTATCAAGGCTTTTCTCATCTTGTCAGAAGGAATACTTCTAGCTGCCATTAGGAATTTGGCAGAAGCTGATTTTGATAAAGTAATCATTGCACGATCTGACCTGGGGATAGAAAAAAGAATGTGTGTGACAGGGCAATTTATATATTTTAACAGACAAAAAACATCTCTTCAAGAGAGGATTCTAAAAAATAACTTTCCTCATAGTTAGATTCGCCAAACTGTGGAATGGGAATTTGAGAAACACTGTTCAAATCTAAATCCTGTCCCTCAAACTGGGGATCATAATCTGAGAGAGGAAAATCTTTTATTTTATAAAAAAGAAGACGATTCAGCATTTAATGACTGACAGGCTTTAAATAAACCTTTATCAAAGCCCATCCAATTCTTCTTATCTGCATCAGGCAAAGATAAATGTCTAACCTTATGTTTCCTTTTTCTGGGAGATTCCGCTGAAAAACAATATCTCGAAGGACAGTTCCTTCCTCAGGAATGAAGCTTTTTAGAGTGGCTTAGTGAAGTAGCATCACTCGGTCTCTCTCCTGATGCCTATTAGAGCAGCTTTCCTTTACCTGGAAAGGCCAGCTAAGCAGCCACATATGACATGCTGCTTTCCAGTTCTTAGTGGTGTCCCAAGGAGCAGCAATAGAGAGATTAAGGAAACAACAGACAGCCACAGCACAGTCAAATTCAGCGATTAAAATGATGGAGAAGTCAGAGACAAGACTGAAGCCCCTGGATATCTTTTATCTTGTTGCAGCTCAGGAAGAGAATGATCAAGTATCCAGGACTCAGGTCTATAACTCTGCTGCATAAGGTGTCTGAGAAGTATTTAGAGGAGCTCGAAGGAGTTGGTCTTACCTCCTGACATTAAAATTAAGTCCTGAGGTAAAATGCTTTAGTGACAACCAAGAAACACATGGGCCTCAGTCCCTAATGACACTTTTTGAAAGAAAATTAACACTTTCCCATTAAAAAAAAAAAAATATAGATATATATATATATATATATATATATAAATATATATATAAATATATAGATATATATATATATATATATATATAGATATATATATATATATATATATATATATATATATATATATATATATATATATATATATATATATATATATATATATATATATATAGGTTCACTTTGGAATCTCAAAATATCGAAATGTCGAATTTCAGTATCTCGAGATCAAACTGTTGAATCTGCAGTTGCGTGAAACTACAGAATATCGAACCCAGAAATGTCGAACCCACAGTACTGATGGCACCTTAGGTAAGTGTTATGTTTTTTAAGGGTTTTAGGGAGGGTTTGTGTGTTTGTGAGTGTGTTGAGAGTTTAGGTGTGGGTTCAGGTATGTAGGTAAGAGTGTGAGTGTGCCTGTGTTGAGTCTGGTGGTGTTTGTATGTTATGTGATGTGTGTTTGTGCAAGGGGGGTGTAGAATGTATGGTGGTGGGTTTCTCATCTTTTGGTGTTTAGTGCGACCTTGGAGTTAGTATATATAAGTAACGGGGGTGGGGGGCACAGCCCCCCACACATGGGGGTGCAGGAGGGTTTGTCCCCCTGCTTATAGGAAGGGTAGGTGTGTGTTTGTTTTGTTGTGTTCATTTCTGTTGTTTTCCTTTGTTGTAGTGTTGGGAGGTAGGCGTATTTGTGTTTGTATATGTGGTGTAGTGTTTTACTGACATTCACAGTTTTGAATTTTGCATTTTTTTGTTTTCGGGTTTGTGAGTTTTTGACTTTATAGTCTTGAGATACTGCAATTCAATATTTCAGTATTTCGAGATTATAAAGTGAATCCATTTATATATATATATATATATATATACATACATACATACAAAGGTCAGACTAGCGGTTACTGGATCCTCGAAAGGCCAGTCTTATCTCCTGACAGAATGCCAGTTACCAAGCAGTCTAGCCCCAGTCTCCCACAACACATTTTGACAAAAGTAACACTTTTCCTTACTAAATATAATAAACAACAAGGGAATCCCACAGGGACCCAAAAGTGTCTGTCTACCAAAAAGAGGTATCTAACAAGTGAGTAATGGAGCTTAGAGGATAGTCAATGAAACAGCTTGACAGGTAAATAAGATTTGAGGTAAATATTTTAATGACAACCCCTAAAACCACAAGTGAAATATATTACCTATAGGGAACCATGGCCAAAAAATATCAGTTATGAGGTACAATTTTTAGTGACAACCACTAAAACACTAGTTTGAACCTTTAGACAATGTTTATGGTGAAAAGCATAACATTTCTTCACTAAAAGTGATGATTTCAAAGCTATTCCCCAAGAGGCTACTTATCTGCCCAGCCTTAGTGAAGCTCTAGCCAACAATCATTCACTGGAAGTTAGCAGGAAGACTCCATGTTGACAGGAAAATATTTTGACATTTTGGCACCCTAGCCACTAATTTTATACTGCTCTCCAGAATCTGCACAATGTTAGGGTACGTATATGGTACTCTAAAGCAGTGGAAGCCAGACAGCTGACCTGATCCTTTGTAGGACATCCCATTAGCTTAGGCTTTGCAACAGTGATTAAATGATGAACATATGCAAAGCCATATAGTTCACCACTGAACTGACAGAGATAAAGTAAAAAAAAAAAAATCTGATAGTGTCAACACTGACTGCAATTTCTGCTATGGATTACATGAAAGTTTTCAAGTGCAGCACTAAAATGGTTAATGGTATTATTAAAGATAGGGGTGAAACAGTTCCTCTGGTAACATTAGTGTTCCATTGATCTCTGATAATAAAACTCACATAGTACATTGTATTTGCTGAGAAGGTGTGAGTCAACAGAATTTTACAGAGAATGAATGAGGGAAAAATAAACTGATACTTTGTTAAGATCCCAGATGTCTGCCTATGTCATCCCACAATAGCTGTAGTGCCACAATTAAAAATGTTGCTGATTTTGACAAACACAGGCTGTTTTTTGCTAAACAAAATGGAACATACAGCAGCATAATAATCAGATCCATGCTAGAGATTTATGCTAATTTCAAAATTTCATAAGATTCATATAGAGCCACCAGAAGCATTGCTAGTGTGAGATGAAGGTGTCTGCCTATATTGCAAGGTGTTAGGCGGTGTGATTATCAGATTCCAATCATGCTAAAATGCAACACTGGCATTCAGAACTGAATGCCAATACTGTATTTGCTGTCAAGACTAAAGTACTTCATTTGTGGTATTGTAACTCTAACAATACAAATACAAGTGATTTGCTACAGCTTCTCAAAGCAGAAGAACTTTCTTTGGTCCTCAACTTTGAGAGGACTTTTTATGAGGAGGGGGAGCAAAATCGGAGAATTGCACAGAGTGTCAGATAACCTAACTATGCATCATAGGTTCACACATACTTTTGCCTTATTTGCAGTAGCAATAAAAGAAACTCACCACTGAGCGAAGCAGCCTTGGATAAAAAAAGCTGTATACAAGAGAACAAAAACCAAGGATGCACCAACAGCTATGTAGAAGTCCAAAAATTATCAGCAGACAAATCCAAAACGACAACAGCCAATGATATATTCCACTTTTTATTGACAGGAACAGAATAAAATAGTAAGCGCTTTCACATCCTATGATGCTTCTTCAGACTTCAATAACATTCAGTGAAAAGCCACTCTTTAAATAAAGCTTCTTTGCAAAGCTTAATCACATAACAAGCAATTACCTATTCATGTTTAAAGTGCCTGTGCCTAAAGAATTCAGTAGTACTTTAAAAGTTGATCCCTTAACCCAGCATTATATGCATAACAAAGTGCAGTTGAAATGACTTTATAAAAGTGTTGTTTCAGCATTATTCATAAAACACATATAAGCCACTCTTTAGATGCAGCTTCTTTGCACAACATAATCTCATGTCAAGCAGTTGACTAATCATATTTAAAGTGCCTGTGCCTAGAGAATTCAATGGTGCTTTAAAAGTTAGTCACTCAGTACAATATTATATGCATAACATAATGAAAATGTTATTTCAACAAGTGTATTTCATCATTTGAAGTCTTCTTCTGAAAACTCCACTGAACTTATTGACCAAGTTTATAAAATTTTGTCTATATAAAAATTAGCTTATTAAAAATATATAAAACAGAAAAAACTATGATGTCTAGTAAAAAATATATATGCCATTTTTAAAATGTCTCACTAAAAAAACATATAAAAAATCAATGTTTTTTAGCAAGCTTATTTTGTCCATATACAAAGCTTCAGTGTTTAAGTGGTCTGGCTGCTAGGAATGGTTTTAGTGAGATCTTCTCATTTAGACCATGTTTATGGGCTTGCAGCCTAAGGATCCACTTGTTTTCTACTTCCTCTGTTCTATTTTTGGGGTTCCCCAACCTACTTGTCCTATTCACTTTTTCCAACACCCTAAATCTAAAACAATGCGTTAGACCATTTTCTATTACATGTCGTGCCAATGCATTGGTGGTGTTTTCCTTGTTTATAGCATAGATGTGCTCTCTTATGCGTCCACGTAACATTCTGTTGGTTTTTCCAACATAGAACATTTTGCATAACTGACATTGTGCCAAATAGACCACATCTGTGGTTTTGCAATTAGCAAAGCCTTTGAATCTATATGTGTGCCCTGTATAAGGGAGTATGAAAGTTGCTTCTTCCGCTATGTATTTACATTGATTGCATGCATTGCAGGGAAAAGTGCCTTCCTTCGATGTCAAAGTAGGGCCCCTATGCATTTGTTCATAGCATAGAAGCCTATTCAATGATTTCATGTTTCTATAACCTATGCTCGGCTTCTCGCTCACTAAATTCCTAATTTTGTCATCGGCTTTCAATAATCTCCAATTATCCTCCAAAATTTGTTTTATATATGTGTTTCTATTGGTGAAAGGAATTACTAACCTATTTTTGGTTTCAGTATTGCTAGTGGTATTCTCATACCTAAAATCATTGTCCCTGTTAAAAAACGGGGTACCTTTACCGGCTCTATGTATATTGCCCGTCTTAATGGCTTTCTGCACCTCAGTTTTTTTGTATCCTCTAGAGACAAAGTTATCTAGCAGTCTACTTTGCTGCTGATGGTAAGTTGTGTCTTGCGTGGTTAGTCTTGATGCTCTAAGGACTTGGTTCTGTACTATGTTGGAATGTATATGTCTGGGATGCATGCTGTTTCGATGTAGAAGGCTATTCTTCCAACAGGACTTCCTATGTAAATCTGTATCAATCCCAAAGTAATTTCAACTGCACTTTGTTATGCATATAATGCTGGGTTAAGGGATCAACTTTTAAAGTACTACTGAATTCTTTAGGCACAGGCACTTTAAACATGAATAGGTAATTGCTTGTTATGTGATTAAGCTGTGCAAAGAAGCTGTATTTAAAGAGTGGCTTTTCACTGAATGTTATTGAAGTCTAAAGAAGCATCATAGGATGTGAAAGCGCTTACTATTTTATTCTGTTCCTGTCAATAAAAAGTGGAATATATCGTTGGCTGTTGTCGTTTTGGATTTGTCTGCTGATAATTTTTGGACTTCTACATAGCTGTTGGTGCATCCTTGGTTTTTGTTCTCTTGTATACAGCTTTTTTTATCCAAGGCTGCTTCGCTCAGTGGTGAGTTTCTTTTATTGCTTGTACTGTGTTTTTATCTCACCACTGAGACATGGCTATGGAACCAGCTCTAACTTTGAGTTTAAATGTTGTGGGACCTGAAAAGGCATTCAGTTTAAATGAATTAATGGAGATGAATAGCAACCCTCTTCTAAGATTTACAACTAGAGAGTTATCTAGCAACAGTGATGTGAACAAGTCAATGAAGCATAATATGGATGTAATACTGACAACAAGACGGCTAGAGACAAAATTACAGAAACTGAAGAACATTCAATGGCAGAAGCTGCATATGGAGGCATGTCTCAATTTTAGACTTGTCCCTAGAGGTCTAAGAGTTTTGAAGATGCCGACGTTCGGCACAGTGTATCCTGAATTACTTGCCAAATGGCAAAAATTAAATCTTGACACTAGTTTTTCATACATTTCGATATTAATTGAGCAGTATAATATTGTGGAAAAAGCGCTGATGGCTGAAATTAATGCCATAGAGACAGAACTGAGCACTATACTTAATGTTCAAGAAATGGAGATTTTACGGAATGACTTAAAACTATGCTCTCTTCTTTGGAGAGCAGATCAATGCAAGACAAAAAGAAAAAAACTGGAGAGGGACTTTATGGACTTCCAGAAAGGCCAAGTCTTCTCTTGGCCGAGAGAGAGGATTCCCAATCGGGCACCACAGGATGCCAACACAAACAAACCCCCTCCACTTTTGTCATCCGACAAAGGTTTAGTGAATGCTCAGAAATCCATCACTATGCACACAACAGGGTCCGTTGAGAAACCCAACATGCAATCTTCTACTACGCTGAACTCAAACATGGGCTCCAAAACAAACAAATTCATTGGGAATAAGCGACAGGTTACTATCGAGGCCCTAATACACTCAGAGGGTGAGAAACATTCATCTACACACACCACCCCCCCTCAACAATGAACACTGCAAATAGAGATGTTCGTGCCAACCAACCGATGGTGGAACTACAATCAGATGTTAGAGAAGACGAGGTGTTTTTAGAATCCGAAGGGGTTTCATCTGAAGGGTTTCCATCTTTTCCGCTTCCCATCAAGCCTATAGACAAACGGACTTGGTCTCCTTACAATCAGAGGAAGAAAAGGAAAAGCACGGAAGAGATCTACGAGCAACAGAGGAAGGCATTGAAACCCATCAGCATGACCTAGTTTTCAACATTTCTAGGTATGTTTTAAGCGAAATTGAACTTTCAGTATTAAACAAGGGCCTGGGTTTCATACCATCTGGCTTTGTAGATGTAGCTGACATAATTGTAGACATAAAGTTATTTACAAGAAATATAGGCCTTAAAATGTTATTTGGAGAGGCCACAAGTAATGCCGACAATGGCAACATTAACATTTTCAGGAAACCATCAACATTTGTGCCTCCACAACATCCGATGCTTGAGGCATTTGAACGGGCCTGTGAAAGTGACTTATATGAACTATATAGCAGGAACGATGTGAAACCTGATTTTTTTAATATGACTAGGGATGAAAGAGAAGCAGTGTTTTGTCTGCAGAAGAATGAAGACATAATAATAAGAAAAGCGGACAAGGGGGGAGCTATTGTTGTGATGGATAGAGGGATGTATGTTAGTAAAATAGAGTCTCTGCTATCAGACAGAGACACTTATCATCCACTAGATGGAAGTTCATTAAACAAAATAATCAAGGGTGTACATGGTCACCTGTATGATCTTCTATTAAGTAATGTCAGTGATATTGAGATGTATAAATACTTTATAGTAGAAAATTCCCTAGTTCCCACTTTTAGAGGGTTACCAAAGATCCACAAACAACCGTCAGACCCCCCATTGAGACCGATAGTCTCAAGCAAAGGCTGGCTGACAGAACCTCTATCTATATACCTAGATAAAAAATTTAAGCCAATAGTTAACAACACCAGCCACATACTCAAGGACACTCAACATTTCCTTGAGAATCTAGCAAGTCTCAATAGAGCTACACCAATTGGAAAGGATGATTTATTTGTTACACTTGATGTAAAATCGCTATTTACATCCATTCCCAACACTATAGGAATAGAATATGTTAGGCTGTTTTTGCTTGAGAACCACATTACAAACAACAATGTCATCTGTTGGATGACACTATTGGACATAGTGCTTGAAAACAATGTTATGTTATACAATGATGGCTACTATCTACAGAAAAAGGGAGTAGCCATGGGCACTCCCTGTGCCAATTCTTATGCCAATCTGGTACTGGCATTTTGGGAAACAACATATGTACTAAAGAACTTGATATATGTCCATTGTCTCAAACACTACAATAGATTTGTGGATGATGTTTTTATTGTATGGGGGGGAACTGAACAACAGCTGATGGAATCTGTTGAATATATCAATGGCACGACCAATTTCTTGATTTTTGAATGTTCATATTCACATCAGATGATAGAATTTTTGGACGTAATGTTAACTAAGGGCAACAATGGGATTGATACAGATTTACATAGGAAGTCCTGTTGGAAGAATAGCCTTCTACATCGAAACAGCATGCATCCCAGACATATACATTCCAACATAGTACAGAACCAAGTCCTTAGAGCATCGAGACTAACCAAGCAAGACACAACTTACCATCAGCAGCAAAGTAGACTGCTAGATAACTTTGTCTCTAGAGGATACAAAAAAACTGAGGTGCAGAAAGCCATTAAGATGGACAATATACATAGAGCCGGTAAAGGTACCCCGTTTTTTAACAGGGACAATGATTTTAGGTATGAGAATACCACTAGCAATACTGAAACCAAAAATAGGTTAGTAATTCCTTTCACCAATAGAAACACATATATAAAACAAATTTTGGAGGATAATTGGAGATTATTGAAAGCCGATGACAAAATTAGGAACTTAGTGAGCGAGAAGCCGAGCATAGGTTATAGAAACATGAAATCATTGAATAGGCTTCTATGCTATGAACAAATGCATAGGGGCCCTACTTTGACATCGAAGGAAGGCACTTTTCCCTGCAATGCATGCAATCAATGTAAATACATAGCGGAAGAAGCAACTTTCATACACCCTTATACAGGGCACACACATAGATTCAAAGGCTTTGCTAATTGCAAAACCACAGATGTGGTCTATTTGGCACAATGTCAGTTATGCAAAACGTTCTATGTTGGAAAAACCAACAGAACGTTACGTGAACGCATAAGAGAGCACATCTATGCTATAAACAAGGAAAACACCACCAATGCATTGGCACGACATGTAATAGAAAATGGTCTAACGCATTGTTTTAGATTTAGGGTGTTGGAAAAAGTGAATAGGACAAGTAGGTTGGGGAACCCCAAAAATAGAACAGAGGAAGTAGAAAACAAGTGGATCCTTAGGCTGCAAGCCCATAAACATGGTCTAAATGAGAAGATCTCACTAAAACCATTCCTAGCAGCCAGACCACTTAAACACTGAAGCTTTGTATATGGACAAAATAAGCTTGCTAAAAAACATTGATTTTTTATATGTTTTTTTAGTGAGACATTTTAAAAATGGCATATATATTTTTTACTAGACATCATAGTTTTTTCTGTTTTATATATTTTTAATAAGCTAATTTATATAGACAAAATTTTATAAACTTGGTCAATAAGTTCAGTGGAGTTTTCAGAAGAAGACTTCAAATGATGAAATACACTTGTTGAAATAACATTTTCATTATGTTATGCATATAATATTGTACTGAGTGACTTTTAAAGCACCATTGAATTCTCTAGGCACAGGCACTTTAAATATGATTAGTCAACTGCTTGACATGAGATTATGTTGTGCAAAGAAGCTGCATCTAAAGAGTGGCTTATATGTGTTTTATGAATAATGCTGAAACAACACTTTTATAAAGTCATTTCAACTGCACTTTGTTATGCATATAATGCTGGGTTAAGGGATCAACTTTTAAAGTACTACTGAATTCTTTAGGCACAGGCACTTTAAACATGAATAGGCAATTGCTTGTTATGTGATTAAGCTGTGCAAAGAAGCTGTATTTAAAGAGTGGCTTTTCACTGAATGTTATTGAAGTCTGAAGAAGCATCATAGGATGTGAAAGCGCTTACTATTTTATTCTGTTCCTGTCAATAAAAAGTGGAATATATCATTGGCTGTTGTCGTTTTGGATTTGTCTGCTGATAATTTTTGGACTTCAACATAGCTGTTGGTGCATCCTTGGTTTTTGTTCTCTCTTATTTGCAGTTGTATTTATAAACGTAGGAAAAGTACTGGAACATTGTCCAAGATGGAATGGAGTGAATGAATCCTGTTCATCATCCCAGTACAAAGTAGGAGCCATGTGTATTTATAGAAAAATTTAAATGTGCCATTAATTCAGTGTTCTATACCCCACAGTATTATTTATTATGCACCTGTTTGACATCAGGCATATACAGAAGGCATGTGAAATGATAAAACAAAATTCAGCAGCTGGTCCTGATGGAATAAATGTTAATTTTTAATCTAATATAACTGATATCATTGCTCCATGTTTATTATATTTGTATCAAATTTCACTTAAAACTGGTTATATTCCTCCTGTTTGAAATTCAACAGATGTAAGCAATTTCAGGCCTATTAGATTAAACTGCATTTTGGGGAAATATCTTGAGAGAATTATAAATAAATATATTTTTGAAGGTATGAAATATACACTGGATATGTTCCATAGGTTCACAGGTAAGTACTAGGCTAGCTGCCCTTGTGGGACATTTTAAGCCTAGCCAATTTCCATTTTGTTTCTTGAATAACCCTATCACATTTGGTGTTAGACTGGCCTTACCCATTCCCTGGTTAATAATTATATATTAATGCTAATGAGATAGATAATGTGAGGGGACCCATGCACAGGATAAAGCATTTAGAAACTGCTTATGTCTATTAGTAGTACAGGGGGCAGTCCTGGGGTAAGCTTTGTTTTACATGGATGGGGTATCTATTCCAGAGCAGCAGTATACTCTGTGAGATAAACCTGTCCCTCCAAAATGTTTTGTTGATGGTGCAGAAGAGGTTTAGATTCCTAGACCAAGTTATCTCTAATGCCATTTGACTTGCTGATGTGCAGTAAATCCATCTGTACTGGGTCAAAGGATGCCTTGTATGCCAGATACAGGCCACCTCTTGGCAGTCTGTAGGATACCGAGTACTGTGACAGGGCTTTGAGTCAATCCATGTAGTACATATTGCTTAGGGCTTGTATTCTTTCAGTAAAGTATCTCTGTTGGTATTCCAGTTGTTGCATGTGTATGGACAGATGCATGCCAAAGGGGACATTATGCTTAATGACTGGCCTAATGAGAGCTGTGTAAAGGGGAACAATGACATCCCTAGATCTAGACCCAATCCCTTTCTTTATAAGCAGTGCAAGATAAGACTTTCTTCTGGCAATGAATGCATGTTGGTCAAAAATTAGGTCACCTCGACTTAAGTTCCCAAATCCCAAACAACTGGTCAGCTCTTAAGGGCACTTTGTTAATGTGGTAGTTCCCCAGGATAGATGACTTCCCAAAGGATAAGATAATGCATTTCTTGGCATTTAGTTTAAGCCCATGATTTTGGCACCAGTCATTTATTTGGGACAAACAATGTCTTGTCTGGTTGAGCTGTGTGAATGATCAGCTGACTGAATTTGAGCTGTACTGCTAAATGACTGCAACCATCTGTGATTTTTCAGACAATGTTGAGGTCACCCAGGGCAATAAGCTCAGAGCTGATGTGAGTGAGTAGTGATACAGTTTAAATTTTTGACAGCATCCAGACCTAAGTAACTATGGGCTACATTAAGCAGCATAAACGTACTGACTAGTAACATTAAGTATGATGAAATCTCAGTGAAATTACTATATCACCAATGAATACACATGAAATAAGGTATAACATGCAAAATGTGGGGATGGTAACTCAAATTCCATATAGTTACTGTTTGCTAGCCATACGCTTTGTCAGTTTACAGTAGTGAGGGATATTCTTTATTTAATCACCATTGACAAGTATATAATTCAGTCCAACTTCTGTGATCTTCATTCCTTGACTCTGCGATCTACATGTAACAACTAGTAGGCAAAACTGGCACTGTGAGGTACTGGAGGCTTTACTCCATCCTCCTCCATATTATAAAGAAATGTTACAGACAAATATTGTCACTGAGAAGTGATTCAGGTGCCAGAAAAAATTCAAATAATTAACAAAGCAGAGTAGGAACTGGCCTTGTTCAGTTTATAAGTTTGATAGCACCAGCTTTAAAGCAGGTTATTCTTGCAGCACTTCTTAAAAGTAAAATGTTAATGGTCATCCTTAGCGAAAAAAATAGTGACTTAATGCAGTTTTTTATAAAGTGTATTAATTTTTCATAATGATTTTGTCTATATTGTGCAAAGCATAATCTTTGACCTATTCTTAGGTAACAAAATTATGTTGTTCAGAAGTGTTACTACATTGGCTGTGTATGACTGGTATACTTGGATAATATATTTCCCTATTCTGCATCCTGCCTGTAAGCTGTAACTTGGGGACATCAGTAGTGTGATGCCTGCATAAATGTATAAAAAGTATCATCTCCAGTAACCTTGCCAAAGTAAACATGCAAAGCCAACGTGACTTTGTTAAGGGCTGATCCTGTGTAAGTAATTTATTATCTTTCTATCAAAACATTTGGTAATCTTTGGATGCTGACTTGGCAGTCAATGCTTTTTTTCTTAGATCTAAGTAAGGCTTTTGACTCGCTTCAACATGTGAGAATTTTGGCATTATTGACAGAGTACAAAGTAAATTTATGTTAAGGGGGGGGTAGTAATAATGGATTCCATTTTCTATAACAACTTGATGAATGAGATGTTGAATGATGACGCTGCATACACATCAATAAGTAGTTCTGAGGTTACATTGATTATTAGGAATGTTTATGATACGATCTACGACCTTCTAATGTCTAGATGCATTGATAAGCAGTTATATGAGTTTCTTGATATTGGGGCCCCGTTGATTCCTATTATCAAAGGGCTGCCCAAAATACACAAAGGGATACATCCCCCACCAGTGCGGCCGATAGTATCTGGCCAATCTTGGGTAACAGAGAATGCATCACAATATGTACAGTTTAAACTGTCTCCATTGTTAGAAATGGTACCTACCATTTTAAAAAATTCGTTTAAACTGCTAGAAGATCTTGAAAATGCCCTTTTGCTTGAAAAAATAAATTCAGATACTCTAATGGTTACTCTGGATATAAAGAGTTTATTTACGAGTATACCCAATGAGTTTGGCATTGAGGCTGTTAGGAATTGCTTAAATGAATATAATAATGTTAGCCATAATGAACAGTTCATTATTTGCACTCTATTAGATCTGATACTTAATAACAACATTTTCATGTACCAAGATAAGATTTATAGACAAACATGGGGGGTAGCCATGGGCACCCCCTGTGCTAATGTCTATGCGAACATAGCAGTCTATCAATGGGAGAGGGCTCATATACTCAATAATAAGAATTTTGTTGCCAATGCCATTTTTTATAGGAGATTTGTAGATGATATTCTCCTATTTTGGAATGGTAATGTTGAATCCTTGCATGATTTTGTTAAGTACATGGAGTCAACTACCTCCTTCCTCAGATTTACGTATGAATATTCATCTATCAGCGTTAATTATCTTGATGTAACCATAACCAAGAATGTTTTGAATAAATTCACAACCTCCCTATACAGAAAATCATGTTGGAAAAATGGCATACTCCATTATGAGAGTATGCATCCGAGACACATTTTCCCTAACATTGTACAAAATCAGATGGCTAGAATAACCAAGTTGTGTAACAATATTGGAGATAGTGATCGTCTTCTGGATTTCCAAGCAAAGTGTTTCATGAATAGGGGTTATCCTATTCAATTAATTACGAGCACTAAGGACAGAATTAATCCGGTTCGTAGTACTTATTTTAAGAAAGGTCCACATAGACATTCTAATAGACCTAATAAAGACATAGTGCAATATGACATCAAATTTACTAATGATGTCAAATATATAAAAGAGATTTTATACAAAAATTGGAAATTGCTTAGCATGAATAAGGAACTGAAGAATGTAGTAGGTGAACACCCTAGCTTTAGGTATAGTAATTGTCTAAACTTGAAAAGACTACTATGCAAAGAAAGTGTTCCATATACCATTAGACATAAGGACAAAATTTAGACAAGGAACTTTCCCCTGTAAAAAATGTTGTATCTGCAAGTATATTACTGATGAGCAGACATATGAGAATATGGAATTTGGTATTAGATTCACACCGAGCTTCTATGCCACATGTGACACCACAAACGTAATTTATCTGGCCACGTGTGAGGGCTGTGAAGCCTATTATGTGGGTATGACAACACGTAGGCTCAGAGATCAAGCCTACAACCATATATATGATATACGAAAAATAAATATAAACAACGTTCTGGCTAGGCATTGTCAATCTTTCCCATCCCACATGTTTAAATTCAGAGTTCTACAGATATTATACCCTAACAGGCGAGAGGGTAACACATTAGGAACCCTAGAGCTATATGAGCTGAAATGGATCTTAACACTCAGGGCACATATTGAGCCAGGATTAAATACAGCTCTTAGTATCAGACCAGCGCTGTTATGAATGAATATTAGTGCCACATAATTTATGTGGCTGACATGAAGTATAAAATTATACTAAAGATAATAAGTGATTTATGTTTATATATGTTTTTGAGAAGCTTATATTTTATATTTTAAACTTTATTTTATTGCATGTGCATGGGCAGCTACAATTGATTTTATAAATATTTATGATGTTTTTAACACATCAATATAGCTGACTGTGACATATACCTATATGAAATATACAGGAGGTCTATCATGTTATTGAACTATATATGCATTAGGCTTTGGCCGTATGGCCTTATAATGTTACATCCCACCTTTCCACTTTTATCAGACCCATTTCTTTCCATTTCCTGATTCTATCCCCTTTTGTTCCATTTTTCCGCCCTCTCTACCTTCCACTCCCTTTCCACCTCTTCCCTTTCTTTTACCTTCCATCCCTCCTCCCCCCCATTCCTTCCCCCCCTTTTTCCCTCCCCTTTCCCTTCCCTTCCCCTTCCCTTCCCCCTTTCCATTCCATCTTTCCTTATCCCCATTTCCTTTTCCCTTCTCCCCCTTCCTCCCTTTCCATTCTTTTTCTTTCTTCCCTTTTTTCCCCTATTATGGTTATATAGTATGCTTCTATTTTTATTAGTTTTTACGTACTGACAGATTTTTCTTGTACTGATAGTTATCTTCACATGAAATGCAGTATGAGTTTTCTTAGAATTTACGATATAGTAAATGAAATATGTCATGCTTTAGTAATAATTTTTATAGAATAAATTTCTTAACATAGGAATATTATGAAAAAATATATATTTAGCATGAACCTAATTGATTGTGCCTATGCATAGATATTTTGAATAGAATGAAATTTCAGTTTTTTTGTTTCTTTGTTGTTTTAGTGGAAAGGATGCTGAGAATTATATGCTAATGTCCTATTAACGATGGTATTTGCACTTAATGAAATTTAGTGAGTTTTAAATTGGTGTAGACTGTTTTTACCCGCTTAAATATTTGTTAATTAGGGCGTATGCCACAACTATATAATGGGAACACTTATTTCAAAGCACTACAACCTGATGAAGTGCACTAGTTGGGTGCGTGAAAGCGCTTGTTCTGTTTTATACAATAAAATCAGTTGCTGTTAATCCATCGTGGTGGTTCCAGTGATTTGTTGGATAATTCTGCTGTTCGTTTGCTGGTATCTTGGATGGTCGTGCTGGGTTTCGTGCTAATAGTCTCAGTCTTTTTGCTTTTGCTCCTGGCTAGCCAACACGCGATGGAAACTCTGAACATAGAACTGGATTATGTCCCTAAAAATGCTGGTGAAGGTACTAATTGGAACGAGTTGTTCCACCAACGTGAGAACTCTCTACTGAACTATGATAACCAAGGTAATGCTCCGTCAGTGGTGAATACCAACAGTGAAAATATGCAGGAGTTTTATGGAGAGTTGAGGAGCCTGGAGAATGACCTCTACAAACTCCATAGGCTTATTTGGCAGAGGAAGCATCTGGAGGCGTGCTTGCACTTCAAGGTTATCCCGCGAGGCATGCGCGTCCTCTGCATGCCGAGTTATGGGGAGGCTCACCCAGAGCTCCTACGGAGATGGCAGCAATTAAATCTGGATCTCGGCAACAATTATATGAGGTTGCTTATTGATTATTTCCAGCCAATAGAGAGTGAACTCATCAGTAAAGTTGAAGGTGAGCATAAAAATATGACTGTGAAGTACAAGAGTGACCTTTGTACGTCTAAATTAAATAATATGCTAACACAAGTAACGTTCTATAGTAATAAATTGGAGCAAGTGAAACTCAGAAAACTTAGACGAGACTGTAATGATTTTCAATCCGCAATATTTTTTATGGCCGAGATTTAATGAAGCAGTAGCTTCAGGAGAGACTAATGAAATGAATAAGGCGGTAACTAATGGCTCCACCAGCACTACCAATAGAAATGAGTTAGAAAATGATGTTTCCAATAGTGGCGATTTGTCTCAGTCACAATCTGAAGTGGATATTGCTTTGTCTACTTCCTCGTTACCCTGTAACCAGCAGGGTTTAAAACTTACAACAGGAGGAGCTAGACCGAAGAAGGTATGCATCCGCTGAATACTGCTCCCAAAGCGGCATCTACTTTAAACTCCCCGCTTCCATACAAGCATCGAGAACAGATGCGGTCCACCAGCAGGGGAAGGGGCAAACGCAAGATGTCAGGCGACAACTGGGAGAACAGGAAGAAGAAATACTAAACACTTTATTTTTCAATATATCATCTCGAACTTTAACTGAAACAGAATGTTCGTGTTAAACAGGGACTTTCATTCATTCCCTCTCGAGGTAGTGAACTTTCGGATACATTAATTATGCTTCGCAAATTTGCTAGGAAAGTGGCTCTAAAACTTCTTTATAAAGATTCTGACTATAATGAACATATATTCAAAGCCACAACCCTTAAAAGGAAAAGTACTTTTGTACCACCCCTACCAGGCTCTATTGAGTGCTTCTTACGAGCTTGTGAATATGACTTTTATGCCTATTATAAGGAGATAAAACATAAAAGACTATTTGTCAACATGAATGAAACGCAGAGGCACAGCTTGGACTCTCTATGCAATGATGATAGTCTAACATTTAGATCTGCAGATAAAGGGGGGGGGTAGTAATAATGGATTCCATTTTCTATAACAACTTGATGAATGAGATGTTGAATGATGACGCTGCATACACATCAATAAGTAGATCTGAGGTTACATTGATTATTAGGAATGTTTATGATACGATCTACGACCTTCTAATGTCTAGATGCATTGATAAGCAGTTATATGAGTTTCTTGATATTGGGGCCCCGTTGATTCCTATTATCAAAGGGCTGGCCAAAATACACAAAGGGATACATCCCCCACCAGTGCGGCCGATAGTATCTGGCCAATCTTGGGTAACAGAGAATGCATCACAATATGTACAGTTTAAACTGTCTCCATTGTTAGATATGGTACCTACCATTTTAAAAAATTCGTTTAAACTGCTAGAAGATCTTGAAAATGCCCTTTTGCTTGAAAAAATAAATTCAGATACTCTAATGGTTACTCTGGATATAAAGAGTTTATTTACGAGTATACCCAATGAGTTTGGCATTGAGGCTGTTAGGAATTGCTTAAATGAATATAATAATGTTAGCCATAATGAACAGTTCATTATTTGCACTCTATTAGATCTGATACTTAATAACAACATTTTCATGTACCAAGATAAGATTTATAGACAAACATGGGGGGTAGCCATGGGCACCCCCTGTGCTAATGTCTACACAAACATAGCAGTCTATCAATGGGAGAGGGCTCATATACTCAATAATAAGAATTTTGTTGCCAATGCCATTTTTTATAGGAGATTTGTAGATGATATTCTCCTATTTTGGAATGGTAATGTTGAATCCTTGCATGATTTTGTTAAGTACATGGAGTCAACTACCTCCTTCCTCAGATTTACGTATGAATATTCATCTATCAGCGTTAATTATCTTGATGTAACCATAACCAAGAATGTTTTGAATAAATTCACAACCTCCCTATACAGAAAATTGTGTTGGAAAAATGGCATACTCCATTATGAGAGTATGCATCCGAGACACATTTTCCCTAACATTGTACAAAATCAGATGGCTAGAATAACCAAGTTGTGTAACAATATTGGAGATAGTGATCGTCTTCTGGATTTCCAAGCAAAGTGTTTCATGAATAGGGGTTATCCTATTCAATTAATTACGAGCACTAAGGACAGAATTAATCCGGTTCGTAGTACCTATTTTAAGAAAGGTCCACATAGACATTCTAATAGACCTAATAAAGACATAGTGCAATATGACATCAAATTTACTAATGATGTCAAATATATAAAAGAGATTTTATACAAAAATTGGAAATTGCTTAGCATGAATAAGGAACTGAAGAATGTAGTAGGTGAACACCCTAGCTTTAGGTATAGTAATTGTCTAAACTTGAAAAGACTACTATGCAAAGAAAAAGTGCTCCATATACCATTAGACATAAGGACAAAATTTAGACAAGGAACTTTCCCCTGTAAAAAATGTTGTATCTGCAAGTATATTACTGATGAGCAGACATATGAGAATATGGAATTTGGTATTAGATTCACACCGAGCTTCTATGCCACATGTGACACCACAAACGTAATTTATCTGGCCACGTGTGAGGGCTGTGAAGCCTATTATGTGGGTATGACAACACGTAGGCTCAGAGATCGAGCCTACAACCATATATATGATATACGAAAAATAAATATAAACAACGTTCTGGCTAGGCATTGTCAGTCTTTCCCATCCCACATGTTTAAATTCAGAGTTCTACAGATATTATACCCTAACAGGCGAGAGGGTAACCCATTAGGAACCCTAGAGCTATATGAGCTGAAATGGATCTTAACACTCAGGGCACATATTGAGCCAGGATTAAATACAGCTCTTAGTATCAGACCAGCGCTGTTATGAATGAATATTAGTGCCACATAATTTATGTGGCTGACATGAAGTATAAAATTATACTAAAGATAATAAGTGATTTATGTTTATATATGTTTTTGAGAAGCTTATATTTTATATTTTAAACTTTATTTTATTGCATGTGCATGGGCAGCTACAATTGATTTTATAAATATTTATGATGTTTTAATACATCAATATAGCTGACTGTGACATATACCTATATGAAATATACAGGAGGTCTATCATGTTATTGAACTATATATGCATTAGGCTTTGGCCGTATGGCCTTATAATGTTACATCCCACCTTTCCACTTTTATCAGACCCATTTCTTTCCATTTCCTGATTCTATCCCCTTTTTGTTCCATTTTTCCGCCTCTCTACCTTCCACCTTTCCACCTCTTCCCTTTCTTTTACCTTCCATCCCTCCCTCCCATTCCTCCCCCTTTTTCCCTCCCCTTTCCCTTCCCTTTCCCCCTTCCCTTCCCCTTTCCATTCCATCTTTCCTTATCCCCCATTTCCTTTTCCCCTTCTCCCCCCTCCTCCCCTTTCCATTCTTTTTCTTTCTTCCCTTTTTTCCCCTATTATGGTTATATAGTATGCTTCTATTTTTATTAGTTTTTATGTACTGACAGATTTTTCTTGTATTGATAGTTATCTTTACATGAAATGCAGTATGAGTTTTCTTAGAATTCACGATATAGTAAATGAAATATGTCATGCTTTAGTAATAATTTTTTTAGAATAAATTTCTTAACATAGGAATATTATGAAAAAATATATATTTAGCATGAACCTAATTGATTGTGCCTATGCATAGATATTTTGAATAGAATGAAATTTCAGTTTTTTGTTTCTTTGTTGTTTTAGTGGAAAGGATGCTGAGAATTATATACTAATGTCCTATTAACGATGGTATTTGCACTTAATGAAATTTAGTGAGTTTTAAATTGGTGTAGACTGTTTTTATCCGCTTAAATATTTGTTAATTAGGGCGTATGCCACAACTATATAATGGGAACACTTATTTCAAAGCACTACAACCTGATGAAGCGCACTAGTTGGGTGCGTGAAAGCGCTTGTTCTGTTTTATACAATAAAATCAGTTGCTGTTAATCCATCGTGGTGGTTCCAGTGATTTGTTGGATAATTCTGCTGTTCGTTTGCTGGTATCTTGGATGGTCGTGCTGGGTTTCGTGCTAATAGTCTCAGTCTTTTTGCTTTTGCTCCTGGCTAGCCAACACGCGATGGAAACTCTGAACATAGAACTGGATTATGTCCCTAAAAATGCTGGTGAAGGTACTAATTGGAACGAGTTGTTCCACCAACGTGAGAACTCTCTACTGAACTATGATAACCAAGGTAATGCTCCGTCAGTGGTGAATACCAACAGTGAAAATATGCAGGAGTTTTATGGAGAGTTGAGGAGCCTGGAGAATGACCTCTACAAACTCCATAGGCTTATTTGGCAGAGGAAGCATCTGGAGGCATGCTTGCACTTCAAGGTTATCCCGCGAGGCATGCGCGTCCTCTGCATGCCGAGCTATGGGGAGGCTCACCCAGAGCTCCTACGGAGATGGCAGCAATTAAATCTGGATCTCGGCAACAATTATATGAGGTTGCTTATTGATTATTTCCAGCCAATAGAGAGTGAACTCATCAGTAAAGTTGAAGGTGAGCATAAAAATATGACTGTGAAGTACAAGAGTGACCTTTGTACGTCTAAATTAAATAATATGCTAACACAAGTAACGTTCTATAGTAATAAATTGGAGCAAGTGAAACTCAGAAAACTTAGACGAGACTGTAATGATTTTCAATCCGGCAATATTTTTTTATGGCCGAGATTTAATGAAGCAGTAGCTTCAGGAGAGACTAATGAAATGAATAAGGCGGTAACTAATGGCTCCACCAGCACTACCAATAGAAATGAGTTAGAAAATGATGTTTCCAATAGTGGCGTATTTGTCTCGTCACAATCTGAAGTGGATATTGCTTTGTCTACTTCCTCGTTACCCTGTAACCAGCAGGGTTTAAAACTTACAACAGGAGGAGCTAGACCGAAAGAAGGTATGCATCCGCTGAATACTGCTCCCAAAGCGGCATCTACTTTAAACTCCCCGCTTCCATACAAGCATCGAGAACAGATGCGGTTCACCAGCAGGGGAAGGGGCAAACGCAAGATGTCAGGCGACAACTGGGAGAACAGGAAGAAGAAATACTAAACACTTTATTTTTCAATATATCATCTCGAACTTTAACTGAAACAGAATGTTCGGTGTTAAACAGGGGACTTTCATTCATTCCCTCTCGAGGTAGTGAACTTTCGGATACATTAATTATGCTTCGCAAATTTGCTAGGAAAGTGGCTCTAAAACTTCTTTATAAAGATTCTGACTATAATGAACATATGTTCAAAGCCACAACCCTTAAAAGGAAAAGTACTTTTGTACCACCCCTACCAGGCTCTATTGAGTGCTTCTTACGAGCTTGTGAATATGACTTTTATGCCTATTATAAGGAGAAAAATCATAAAAGACTATTTGTCAACATGAATGAAACGCAGAGGCACAGCTTGGACTCTCTATGCAATGATGATAGTCTAACATTTAGATCTGCAGATAAAGGGGGGGGGTAGTAATAATGGATTCCATTTTCTATAACAACTTGATGAATGAGATGTTGAATGATGACGCTGCATACACATCAATAAGTAGATCTGAGGTTACATTGATTATTAGGAATGTTTATGATACGATCTATGACCTTCTAATGTCTAGATGCATTGATAAGCAGTTATATGAGTTTCTTGATATTGGGGCCCCGTTGATTCCTATTATCAAAGGGCTGCCCAAAATACACAAAGGGATACATCCCCCACCAGTGCGGCCGATAGTATCTGGCCAATCTTGGGTAACAGAGAATGCATCACAATATGTACAGTTTAAACTGTCTCCATTGTTAGAAATGGTACCTACCATTTTAAAAGATTCGTTTAAACTGCTAGAAGATCTTGAAAATGCCCTTTTGCTTGAAAAAATAAATTCAGATACTCTAATGGTTACTCTGGATATAAAGAGTTTATTTACGAGTATACCCAATGAGTTTGGCATTGAGGCTGTTAGGAATTGCTTAAATGAATATAATAATGTTAGCCATAATGAACAGTTCATTATTTGCACTCTATTAGATCTGATACTTAATAACAACATTTTCATGTACCAAGATAAGATTTATAGACAAACATGGGGGGTAGCCATGGGCACCCCCTGTGCTAATGTCTATGCGAACATAGCAGTCTATCAATGGGAGAAGGCTCATATACACAATAATAAGAATTTTGTTGCCAATGCCATTTTTTATAGGAGATTTGTAGATGATATTCTCCTATTTTGGAATGGTAATGTTGAATCCTTGCATGATTTTGTTAAGTACATGGAGTCAACTACCTCCTTCCTCAGATTTACGTATGAATATTCATCTATCAGCGTTAATTATCTTGATGTAACCATAACCAAGAATGTTTTGAATAAATTCACAACCTCCCTATACAGAAAATTGTGTTGGAAAAATGGCATACTCCATTATGAGAGTATGCATCCGAGACACATTTTCCCTAACATTGTACAAAATCAGATGGCTAGAATAACCAAGTTGTGTAACAATATTGGAGATAGTGATTGTCTTCTGGATTTCCAAGCAAAGTGTTTCATGAATAGGGGTTATCCTATTCAATTAATTACGAGCACTAAGGACAGAATTAATCCGGTTCGTAGTACTTATTTTAAGAAAGGTCCACATAGACATTCTAATAGACCTAATAAAGACATAGTGCAATATGACATCAAATTTACTAATGATGTCAAATATATAAAAGAGATTTTATACAAAAATTGGAAATTGCTTAGCATGAATAAGGAACTGAAGAATGTAGTAGGTGAACACCCTAGCTTTAGGTATAGTAATTGTCTAAACTTGAAAAGACTACTATGCAAAGAAAAAGTGTTCCATATACCATTAGACATAAGGACAAAATTTAGACAAGGAACTTTCCCCTGTAAAAAATGTTGTATCTGCAAGTATATTACTGATGAGCAGACATATGAGAATATGGAATTTGGTATTAGATTCACACCGAGCTTCTATGCCACATGTGACACCACAAACGTAATTTATCTGGCCACGTGTGAGGGCTGTGAAGCCTATTATGTGGGTATGACAACACGTAGGCTCAGAGATCGAGCCTACAACCATATATATGATATACGAAAAATAAATATAAACAACGTTCTGGCTAGGCATTGTCAATCTTTCCCATCCCACATGTTTAAATTCAGAGTTCTACAGATATTATACCCTAACAGGCGAGAGGGTAACACATTAGGAACCCTAGAGCTATATGAGCTGAAATGGATCTTAACACTCAGGGCACATATTGAGCCAGGATTAAATACAGCTCTTAGTATCAGACCAGCGCTGTTATGAATGAATATTAGTGCCACATAATTTATGTGGCTGACATGAAGTATAAAATTATACTAAAGATAATAAGTGATTTATGTTTATATATGTTTTTGAGAAGCTTATATTTTATATTTTAAACTTTATTTTATTGCATGTGCATGGGCAGCTACAATTGATTTTATAAATATTTATGATGTTTTTAACACATCAATATAGCTGACTGTGACATATACCTATATGAAATATACAGGAGGTCTATCATGTTATTGAACTATATATGCATTAGGCTTTGGCCGTATGGCCTTATAATGTTACATCCCACCTTTCCACTTTTATCAGACCCATTTCTTTCCATTTCCTGATTCTATCCCCTTTTTGTTCCATTTTTCCGCCCTCTCTACCTTCCACTCCCTTTCCACCTCTTCCCTTTCTTTTACCTTCCATCCCTCCCCCCCTCCCCATTCCTTCCCCCCCCCCTTTTTTCCCCTCCCCCCCTTTCCCTTCCCTTTCCCCCCCTTCCCCTTCCCCCCTTTCCATTCCATCTTTCCTTACCCCCATTTCCTTCTCCCCTCCCCCCCCCTTCCTCCCCTTTCCATTCTTTTTCTTTCTTCCCTTTTTCCCTATTATGGTTATATAGTATGCTTCTATTTTTATTAGTTTTTACGTACTGACAGATTTTTCTTGTACTGATAGTTATCTTCACATGAAATGCAGTATGAGTTTTCTTAGAATTCACGATATAGTAAATGAAATATGTCATGCTTTAGTAATAATTTTTATAGAATAAATTTCTTAACATAGGAATATTATGAAAAAATATATATTTAGCATGAACCTAATTGATTGTGCCTATGCATAGATATTTTGAATAGAATGAAATTTCAGTTTTTTTTTGTTTCTTTGTTGTTTTAGTGGAAAGGATGCTGAAAATTATATGCTAATGTCCTATTAACGATGGTATTTGCACTTAATGAAATTTAGTGAGTTTTAAATTGGTGTAGACTGTTTTTATCCGCTTAAATATTTGTTAATTAGGGCGTATGCCACAACTATATAACGGGAACACTTATTTCAAAGCACTACAACCTGATGAAGCGCACTAGTTGGGTGCGTGAAAGCGCTTGTTCTGTTTTATACAATAAAATCAGTTGCTGTTAATCCATCGTGGTGGTTCCAGTGATTTGTTGGATAATAGTGTGATGCCTGCATAAATGTATAAAAAGTATCATCTCCAGTAACCTTGCCAAAGTAAACATGCAAAGCCAACGTGACTTTGTTAAGGGCTGATCCTGTGTAAGTAATTTATTATCTTTCTATCAAAACATTTGGTAATCTTTGGATGCTGACTTGGCAGTCAATGCTTTTTTTCTTAGATCTAAGTAAGGCTTTTGACTCGCTTCAACATGTCAGAATTTTGGCATTATTGGCAGAGTACAAAGTAAATTTATGTTAAGCTTGGTAAGAAACTGGTTATGTAAAAATGTATGTCATTTAAGACTGGAAATGTTATTTCTGAGTGGAACATGATTAGTGGTGGTGCTCCACAGGTTTCAGTGCTTAGACAAGTACTGATTGGTATTTTGATTTCTAGTTTTCCCAGGGCAGAAAATGCATGTGCTTGTAAATATGTTGATGATTCAAAACTTGAATCTGTTGTTACTACTATTAATGGCCATCAGAGCATGCAAGTTTACTTTGATAGAGTTGATAGATGGGCAATGGAGAATACAGTGGAATTTAATGTTAAAAATGAAGTTATGCACTTTGGTGTGAATAATCCCTTTTTTTCCTTATGCTATAAAAGGTATGATTTTAAATTAACAATCCAATGTGTGATACTTTGTATAACAGATTTTTCTATCAGCTTCGTACATGGAATTTTGAGGCCTGCTTGTGTTTCAGTTACCGTTTATGAGCATTTGGATTGTTATTTTGAATTTGGTAACTGACACTTTACTCGCTTGGGTTTTCGTTATTGTCTGCAATGATTTTAAATTAGATCAATGTAAATAAGGATTTGGGTCTTACAGTAGTACCCAAATGGAGATATTGGAGAGAATTCAAAAAATATTTTACAAGGCAAATTAATGGAATGAAAGGGTAATAAGAGGTTTGCAAGTTTATCTCTTTATATCTTAAATTGTAGGTTCATAAGGGAATATTCAATAATGGTATGTAAATGTATGTATAATGACTTATCTGGAGCAAGTGTTGCTATTAATAAGGGGGTGCATTTACTGAAAGCTAGAAATAATCATTTTTTGGTCAAAGTTGCTCCTTTTAGTACTCATTTATTAGGTAATTAGTTTAATTGCTGGGCTGGTAGGTAGTGGAATATATTACTAATTACAATTAGGAGGAAAGAGACATTGTTTAAATTTAAATATGGTTTGGAAAGTTTTGTAGAGAAAATAAATTCTTATTCCAGATTTACTAATGGTAAACTCTTTGGAGGCCTCAGGAAACTGTGAGTTTGTGTCGTTCACAGTTGACATAATAAGGTTGTACCCCCAATTTTAGAGAATAATCAGTATGCTCCATATACTACAAAGTAATACTGCAGTTATAATATAATTTGTCTCTGTATATTTTAACTATAATCAAATATAAATGTGTTAAACTATTATCCAATTTAGCTTCATAGCTACATATTTAAAAGACAGAAGTACAACATATGTAGCACTACTATGCATGTTTGTCTCTGTGGGTGCACCTGTGTATTAACCATGAGCAGGTAATAGAAGCATTAATTTCAGTAGCAGTTGATCCATGTATTTTGAAAAGATATACAGTGCAATAATGGTAATGTACACAGTATATATAATTAGTGAGATTAAGAAGCTAACAGGAAGCAACAGATATTATCATAACAGCAGGTGCAATTGTAAATTTTCTATTGTGCATTGCACTTTTACTCAAGCTGATGTACCTGCTCAAAGATGGGAAATATCCAACCTATAGAAGCCATAAAAATGCAACAAGCAAACATCTGCAATTGAGATTAAAAGGATTATCCTCAAGTAGATGTGAATAAAATAAAAACTGTTTTCAAATAAAAAGCAAAGGTGTTAGAAAAATAAAAGTATTTCTTTTCTATATTTCTGTTAACTGTACCTCAACAGGAAGTGGCAAATACAAACAATACGCAAGTCAAATATTACCTAAGTACTGAGAAAGAGCTTCATCTGTGACTGATAGCAGGAGGTAGCCATCAACTGCAAATTCTGCGAATGACAGTCTATAAAACTCACTTATGCCCAAATGAATAAGCCAGTCCTGGACATCTTCTGTTTTCCAGCTATGCAATCTTTTGGTTCTGAATTCTCCTGTCAGTTCTGTCATTGGTGACGTTCGAGGACAAAAGGGAGCCCTAATCAATGAATACTTGTCAATCTCATTACTTAGGTTTCCTATTACTATTGAGCTTTTTTCAGCCAGACTTGTTTTAGCTACCTGAGATCCAGTTAGATCAATAATTCCATGAAATAATGCAGTAAGACCTTTTGGAATTTCAACAGGACTATATAGAACAGGAAAAACTTTAGCTGGCCTTTTTGAACTCTTTGACCTTTCAAATAAAATTTTACTTTCCAGAACTGCAAATGGACATTTAAAATAACTGTGAGAAAGGAAGACTACAGCTGCCTTGCATTTTTCCACAGCATCCAGTCTCTCTGAATGGCCTAATGGTGATGATATATCAACTTCATCTTTGTCATACCAAATATCTTCAGCTAGATTATTCTCTTTCAATTGCCGAACAGTCTCACTAATGAATTTTCTTTCAAGGAATGCAGAATTTGAGGCAGAAGAAATGAAAATAGCTTTGGCATTTTTCCTTGTTCTTGGTTTAGAAGGTGCATTACTTGAAAAGTTCTTTAGTTTTGGATTCCCATTTTGGTTATTTTCAGTTAAATGTTCTTGTGTCACAATATCATCCACAGTTTGAATGTATCTTGTTGAATATGTTTCAAGAACTTGTGCTTGGTCATCACTCTGCTCCATAGTGTCATCCTTTTTTGTTGGCAATGCAGTTTCATCTTCCAAATGTTCTTCCTTTTTTGTTGAGTCTTCCATGGTGGTGCTTTTCCTAATAGAAAAAGTATGACAAAATTATTCATAGACATCATTAAACAAAAGTGCAGTTAATGTTTAATACTAACATATCTCACCTCTTGAATAACAATCCTGTTTTTTTTTTTCACTGCCCTTACTGTCACCAATATCATGAGATACATTACTTTGTATTATCACTGGTTCAAGTAAACTGTTCTACATCTCAACTCTTATTTAAGTAAAAGAACATTTTCCCACATTTCTTGAAATTTGTCATGTTCACACTTAAGACTGTAATGTCTTACTTCTGTTGAACAGTTCACTGTAGTCATATCTCTTTGGATATTTAAGGACTATGTTATATTACTCATCTCTCAGCAGACCTTCACTACATACTCTATTCAATGTCTGCTTGCAAGATTGATGTGCTCCCTATACCAGGTCCTACATGATACTGCCTGTTATACACAGTATTACATTGTCCTTTTCTTTAAAGTGTATTGGTCATCTTCAGTACATTGTCCTTTTCCTTAAAGTGTATTAGTCATCTTCAGAAATATCTTTGTTTTTCAATCAATTTCATTCCCAACTATACTCCTCACTTTTAAGCTGCAAGTTATTTTGCAAAAAAGGAAGACTATGTTGTGGTGTTTGATATTTTAGTTTCACGACTTACTTAGATTTTCTCTGTAACTACACCCACACAATGATCGGGGGTTGATGACCATGATGCTAACTTATTTTGGCCTGGATTTCATGCTTATGTAAAGCATCCTTAAGTAACAGATAGCATCATTTGTATTAGTAACAGTTTTACCAGTCTTCAGATCATCTGCATATATAAATGGACAAATCCTATAAAGGCCTTCCAAATATCAACAAGTACAGAACCAATTGGTAGGGAATCCCCTTTCCATTTCCAGTAATCAGGCCATCTTCGAAGCTGTCATGCACCCATAAATAGCTCCATTAACTTATACGTTGAAAAGGGCAAGACATGAATAACAACATTAGTGAGTGGAAGATTCATAGCATAGTACATATAAGCAGGTATCCAGATTACCCCTAGTATAACTAATCTTCAGAATCAATCTAAGACAAAAAATATTTTTTACATGGCAGTATATCGCACTTGTTTAATATGCTGAACATTAGCTACACACTTAACTGACTCTATGCCCATCAGCTCATGAAAATAATTATACCCATAAAAAACTGAAACTTTGTAGACTTAGCTTTCTATAAGTAAAATAAATGACCCCCTATTGAAATGTCAGCACTTGAAAAGCTGAGTGCCAACAAGACCCCCCCCCCAAAAAAAGAACAAAAACAAAGGAGTAGAATGAATTTTGAAAAATCGCTCTTCTACTTTAACTTCTTTTTGCGGGGGGGGGGCGGGTTAAGCTTCCCCATACCCCCCTGGACTTATATATACCACCATACCTTAGAAAAAAAGGGAATATTCCAAGAAATGTCATCTCACACTTAGTATATGTAAGTTGATTCTTTCAGCCATTCAGTCTCCATATATTAGGACTTGCTCTAGCAGGTCCTGATATTTTGAATAGTTACCAAAATAAACACATAAAAACGTTATACTGATGCCTCTATCCCAGACAATGACCCACTGTGGCCTCACAGGATACAAATCTATATAATCTATGACCGCTCTCACAATGGAAAAGACTAAGGGTGCCACCAAGCAATGTCCCATGTGGAAGATAATCTGTGATCTCACAATGACTGTCAAGTTTAACAAATTTAAATTCCAGCAATAGACTTTGTTTCATTTTCCATTCCTTGGCACTTTTAACATTAATTATGCCTAAAGCCCAAGAAGTCATGGTGGTTTGTCTGCTGCCTTCCACATCTTTCCCTCAACCCATCATCTTCTATGGAAACTCTTTATTTGAAAGGAATCTCCTACTGACTCTGTATATCTCTGAAGTTCATGAGGACTGCATTGTCAATGGACATTATTAAACAGGACAGGATGGACAGATGATTAAGTTTATGTGACCTTTACTTAATGCATCCTGTTAGACCTCTGTTGACTTCTTCAAGCAAAGGGTCTGGCTGACACTGCTGGGCCATGTACTAATACCTCTAGCATCATGCTGGAACTCTCTCTTTCTCTCGCTCTCTGTTGGTGGGGGGGTCACACACCTGTGCTCTAACATCCTTCTGAGGCAAGGCATCATTTCTTTAGACCAAATGAGCTTCTTCAGTGACACAGTACATAGTCCCACGTCACTCAGTACCTTATCCATCCTGCCCAAGGCTAGACAATGTCTTCCTAGCCAAGTAATGGAGTCACTCTGAAACTGGAGCTTTGGAGACTGGACCTCATGAATAGTTATGGGTAAGAATGGACCTGGAACAGAGTTACAGGTAATGTTACATAGCCCTTCCATAAAAGTAAATCCTGCAGTCTGTAATACTGGGTACAAAACCTGTCCAGACCAGCAGACATTTAAAATCTACAGTCATACATTGCTTTACTTGTAGTTTGATTCAACATCAGCATATCAGCAGCTGAAAACCTCATATCCCCAGTCAAAAAGGGGCTTAAAAAGTAGCAGTCAGGAAAAATTATCCTGATGCCCAGTAAGGAATATGTGTCATAATGTGCCCATGGATATGGCCTGTGGGTATCATTAAAAAAATTCTGCATGGAAGATCGTTCTTCCTGTTCCTGTAATTGATTGCTTTGGGAAGCTGTACTCACATGGTGCAGTCATACAGAAGAAACATTAAGCCACAATCCCATCTGCCTGTGTTGGTAGCAGCTCAACTGACTGTAAAATATTTTTTCAAACTTAATGAAAAGAGTGATTTTTTTTAATAAAATGTGCTGTCCAGATACAACTTGTATATTCAGTAATTTGTTCAAGAATGTAAATTTTCTTATAAAAACAAGGCAGAAACATATCCACAAATTGTTCTACATTTTTGTTTCATGTTGTACTTTCTACTGTCCATAAGCCATCTTTTATAGTTTACTCATACAAACATTATTCTAATTTTCATTACAAAACTTGTAAATATATCTCTCTAGCATTAAACACAAAGCACACACTATACTAATTTTATTATGTTCAATGAAAATACAATATTCCTTATAACAGCTATTGTAACTTAACTCCCTGCATCCTAGAAGTTTCTCTATACTCTGACAGAAACTTTTCTTTCTTGCACAGTCTAAAATGTTGTATATTCCTATCTTTGTTAAAACAACCTTCCATTGTATTTAATCATTTACCATACTCTTATTTATTTTATTTAATCCTTTGTTGGCCTGGTTAGTCCCACTAGACTAGTAGTCTCATTTCAGGAGACCACCATACTCTTATTTATTTTATTTAATCCTTTGTTGGCCTGGTTAGTCCCACTAGACTAGTAGTCTCATTTCAGGAGATACACTTTTTTACCATGCTTCATATTTCATTTTACTTAACATTCAATAAAAGTCCCTACCTTATTTTTTTTTTCCTTTTTTTTATTCCTCTCCCAAATAATCCTTTTCTTCAAGACCTTCTCTTTTGCTTCAGGATATAGTTTCCATTCAGTTTCTATGCAGCTTTATCCCACTGTTTTAAAACATATACATATATACATGCACAAAATGTGTGTGTTTGTGTGTGTACATGTGTGCATATACAATTGTTTGTAAAAACACAGATTGATTAAATAATCCACAAACTAAAATATTAGCCAACAACTTGGCTTTGTAGTTTCACAAATGAAGCAAACTTTGTAGTTTCACAAATGAAGCAAACTGTATCTAGTCCATATACCACTTCCACAACACAGGCCTTCTAATAACCAAAAGAAAAATATATACCACTTCCACAATACAGGCCTTCTTATAACCAAAAGAAAAATCCAAAAATGCAGGCTTCTCCCAAGTCCTAAGGCAAGGAAACAGTCTACATGCCTCTCCCAGGCCTCAGTTTCAACTATAAACACAGGCACTTCCATCAAGTATAAGTCTCATGTTGCAGTTTACAGGTTAGCACCAATATGACTTTCTCTTCCGCTTTCTCACAAAATGTTCCCAAGATTTCCTTCAGATAAACCTTAATCTGAGGAATTAACTTCCAGAGAGGAGACATCCAGGCTACCCCTGCTATAGTATGGTAAATGGCAATTAAGACCTCATGACCAAGCAATTTGCTGTGATAATATTCCCATACTCCATACTGCAGTATGCATTCTGGCTACATTTTTAGATGCACATACACATTTTCCATAGCTAATATGTTACGGCTACCCCTCTCCCCATACAAATCCAGGGGATTCAAATCGGTATGATGGGTTGCAGGCCCCAAACAACACATTAGCATTTTTGTTAGACAAAGAGGGTCTGTCGGTCACTATATACTGAAATAGTTCAAGGGACAGTGTCCACTAACAGAACTTGATATTACCATCAGTTTGCCTACTTCACTATTGCACAGGGGCATGCTTTGTTACCTGAGTGAAGTGTCTGCCTAACAAATATTATTTCATAGCATAGAAAGTCCACTTTACTGACAGATGGTACCTCTCAATAACTAAGTACATCCTGCTATCAAAACACACCAGGTATTTCCCAACTTAAATGTTTTTGGATAGGACCACCCCCTAACCTAAGTCTAACTCTTTGGGATATAGGCCAAAACACATAGGAACACAAAGAAGTAAATTGTATTCTTTACTGGTGCATCTGGTACCTCGGCTTACACCTTCAAGGAATAATTAGTACACCACATGGCAAATATTTTATACCACACTTAATTACATTATTGAAAATCAATTAATGAATTCACAAGGTGCAAGTGCAAGAATTTAAAGTGACAATGCATCCCAATGTGCATATTAAATAAATAATTAGAATTAAAATACATACAATTTATTAAAATTGCCTATGCTTCACCCCACATTCATATTAAGGCCCAGGTTTAATCCACTAGGATATAAAGTGCCAAAACTAATAATACACTTTGTCTCTAACACCAAGCTGCTCAAGAATTCTTCCCCCTGACAAGCTGTGGGTTTAGCTAACACACTGAAAAAGAAACTGGAATCTGAATTCCCATGGAATTTTCTAAAATGGTCCTCTACCGGGCTTTCCAATTGGCCCCTCCTAATGCCCTCCAAATGTTCCATAATCCATTTTTTCACTGCCCTTTTAGTTTGTCCTATGTACCATTTTGTGGGGAAACAACCACAACCAATAATGTAAACCACACCCCAAGATTCACAATTATATTGATCCAGGGCCTTGTATGACCTTCCATTTATGTTGACCCCATTTAAATTTCTAATATTGTGGCACATTTTACACCTACCACACAGGGAAACTCCCTTTCCTTACATTTTCCACTTCCACTTTACCCGTGTTAAGCAGTTCCTTTAAATTCCTGAACCTGCTATATGAAAAAGTGACCCTTTCAGGGAACAATCCCTTAAGATTTACATCATTCCTAATTATAGGCCAAAATCTATCTACTAACTTCTTAAGAATATCAGAAAATGGTGAGAATTTGTTCACAAAAAAAATATTCTATCTTCATTTTCCCCTCACTTCCCATCCTAATCTATGTGACCTCTCCCTACATGATTCCCCGCTCCCTCAGTGTAGGCTTCCCCTAAAGCTTTTCTAACTTTATTCTCAGCTAGATTCAATATATTTTCATTGTAACCCCTGCTGAGCAGCTTTAACCTGATCTTAAAGAACTCATCCCCAAGCTTGGACTTGTTTGAAAGTATTATTAGCTATGCATAAATATTCCCGATATGGCAACAATGCCACCAGATGAGGAGCATGCATGCTGTCAGCCATAAGAAAATTATTGACTGCTGTTTCCTTAACAAATGACTTAAACTCAACCTTATGATCTTCTCCCACAAAAAATTCCAAATCCAAATACGACACTGCTTCTCTGCTTGTGTGAAAATTAAACTTCAAACCACAATGGTTGCTCTGCAGATATTGCATAAAATCCTGAAATTCCCCTATATCACCCCTACATATAAAGATCAACTATGTATCTTTTGAACACAACTACTTTTTGCTTGTAAAATTCAGTATTATAAATATATGAATTCTCAAACTTATTCATAAATAAATTGGCATAAGCAGGGTCATATGATGCCCCCATTGCCGTACCTTCTTCTGTAAATAATACTGGTTATCTAACTTAAAGCAATTGTGTTCCAATGAAAATACCAGTAAACGAAGCAAAAAGTCCATGTGTGGGCCTTCGACAAACATTTTCATCACCACTTCCATCCCCCATCTGTTCCGGATACTAGTGGATAAAGACTTAACGTCCACACTTGCCCAGTAATAATCACCATGCCATTCCATGCCACCAATTAAGTCAGAAAGTTCCTTTTCATTCTTGATATGTGACATGATTTTGTTCAAATTACCTTTAAGCTGGTAATCCAAAAACATACCCACATTCTGTAAGTATGCTCCCCCACCTGATACTATTGGCCTACCGGGCAGATTATCTATACGTTTATGAATTTTGGGTATCAGTACGAATTTGGCATCCTTAGGATTCCTAATATGCAACTTCTTAGTATCAGAAGAAGAAACAAAATCAAGCCTTACCCCTCTCTCTAAAATATCCAATAGCTGGGAGTTGAATTCACAAACAGGATTGTTAGGCAATGCCTCATACACCATAACATTTTAAGAAGATCCCTAGCCATCCTATTATAGAGATCTCTAGATAAAACTACCCAGTTATCTCCTTTATCTGCCTGAGTAAATGCATATTTTTTTTTATTTTTCCTTAAATGCTGTAGAACATCCCATTGCTTTTTATTTAAATTATGTTCCTTCTTAGGCCTTTTGAATTTATTATATTCTACTTCCAATTGTTTGCAAATAACATTTTCAAACATGCAGATACTTACAGAAGTTTTTGGAGGTGAAAATGTACTCTGGTACGGTACTTGAGGTACTTGTAGCCTGCCATATCCAGTAACAAAGCATGCATCACAATCCCCAATACCCTCTGTGGCATCAAGACATTCCCCAAAATCAAACAGTTCATTTTTATAAATGGACAAATTAAGTAAAGAATCATCAGCATCATAATTTAGATTTTCATTCACATTTACATTTGCATTGCTTTCTTGGGTTGATTCGTTTCTTCTATTATCAAAAAATACCTTCAAGTGCAATTTGCGACAGAAACAAATAATCTCAAGCGTTAGATCAGCCAAGCTAGGAAAATTAGTGGGGATGAATTTAACCCCTTTATCCAATAAAGACACAATGTCACTATTCAAGTTCAAATCCGATAAGTTAATTTTCAAACTTATGGAACCATTTCCGTTGTCATGAGCATTTACAAAAAGTTCAGAAGCAGGTATAGATATCAGTCCCATACTATACAAAGCACCTGTTCCACCAAACCTTCTCCATCAGGATGAATTCCTCCTTTTCCTGTTCTTGCTGTCCACATTCGAATTTCCCTGCCATTTATGACCTCAGCCCTTAGAACCTTCAGTTTTCCCCCTCTGAGCTGTGGATTCCACTGTTTCCTCATTCAGTTCCTCAAAGGAAACGCTCTTCTTACTATTTGATGCTGTCTCTGTTGAAGAGAGGGAGGAGTCCCACTGATTACATCCTCTCCCATTGGTTCGGCGTGCTGCCACTCTCCTCCTCATACCTCTGCATTGCCATGCAAAGATCAAACTGTTTTTATAATCATTAATGTCCCTTTGCAGTTTGCCTTTCTTGTGAAGAGTAACAGACTCTTGCACCTTGTCTACCCTCAGTTTGATATCTTTAAACTTCTTGAGCAGCTTGGTGTTGTTAGAGACAAAGTGTATTATTTATTTTGGCACTTTATATCCTAGTGAATTAAACCTGGACCTTAATATGAATGTGGAATGAGGCATAGGTAATTTTAATAAATTGTATGTATTTTAATTCTAAGTATTTATTTAATATGCACATTGGGATGCATTGTTACTTCAAATTCTTGCACTTGCACCTTGTGAATTCACTAATTGATGTTCAATAATGTAATTAAGTGTGGTATAAAATATGTGCCAAGTGGTGTACTAATTATTCCTTGAAGGTGTAAGCTGAGGTATCAGATGCACCAGTAAAGAATATGATTTACTTCTTTGTGTTCCTGTGTGTTTTGGTCTGTGAAGTAGTTTGTGTTTTTTATTTTACTTTGGGATATAGGGTAAACTCATTAGTAAAAAGTATTGTAGTGTAAGTTTAACTTACCATAACAGTAGATGTTCAAATGATCACTGCTGCAGTAGTCTTAGTTATGTAGGTTGTAGGTTATATTCTGCCAAGGATATAATGACCGTCCATCTTCCAAAGCTACAGGGCACTTTCCATGCACCCAAACTGTCAAGCAGCTCCAGCTGAGCAAACTAAAAGACATGTTTGGATACAAAGCCCTTCAGAGCTTTCTGCAAGCAGAAAGAGGGAGGCTGAGCCCAGAAAGTACTATACTAGGAAAAAAAACATAAATGTCCACACCGTGGCATAAAAAAATGCATAAAAACACTTGGGAATGTAGGGAAGGATGCTGTAACAGTGATCATTCGAACATCTACTGTTATGTTGAGTTCACCTTACGCAACTGTTCATCATACTGATCTTTGCTGAAGTAGGCTTAGCTATATGGGTAGATTATCATAGCTAACTACATTTAGGAGGTGGAAGGAGTAGAGTCCAGGAGGCCCTAGAGAAGCTTGATCTAGACCTACAGAAGGAGTCAAACTTATCGTGCTTTGTAAAAGTATGTACAGAGGATCAAGTAGCCACTTCCAGAATATTTCTAGAATCCAACTCTTTCCAAAAAGCCATATATGAACCCAAGGTCCTGGTAGAGCAGGCTTTGACCATGCCTGGAATAGATTTGTCATGTTTAAAACAACAAAAATAATAGTCTTAGACAGCCACTTGGAAATTGTCTGTTTGATACAGATTGTCCCTTCTTCTTAACCTCACAAGAAATAAACAATTGATCTGAAGACCAGAGAGATATAGTTCTGCCATGACAGTACCAGAGTTGTGTGTGGACAACCAAGTTATGGAGTATCCTTTCTCCCTCAATTTTAGATTCAGTAAAGAAAACGGGGAGATGGACAGTTTGGCTGAAAGTAAACGCAGATATCACTTTAGGCATAAAAGAAGGATTAGTTCTCAAGGAAACTCTGTCCCTGTGAAAATGGGGTAGGGTTGACTCACTATAAGAGCCTGCAGCTCAGATACCCTTTTTGTAGAGGTCAGAGCAATCAGCATTTTTTTCTCTGTTTTCAGAACCTCTAATCAGCCAGATTAGCTGGTTCAAATGGCAAGTGTTAGCTTCACTAAAAGAAAATTGCAAAAACTGCAAAAAGTCACACAGGAAGCCTTTTCCTCTGTTGAAACATGGTTATCCGATGCCCAATTAATACTCAACCCAAACAAAACTAAACTACTCATCTTCCAACCCACCAAACATACTCAAAACAACTCTCACTTTAACATCACAGCAAAAGACAACACCACTATATACCCAACTGAACACACCAAATTGCTAGGAGTGGAAATAGACAATAAACTAAAATTTGACATTCACATATCCATGACCATAAAAAGTCCACAAAAACTAGGAGCATTATACAGAAATAAACAATTTCTCACCAAAGCAGCAAAGATTTCAATAGCAAATTCCCACCTTATCTCCACCCTACTATGCCTCTCCAGTATATACCAACCTAAGACAATGTGATCTAAACAAGCTAGAGACCTGCTACAACAAAATCGCAAAAAAATACAGGGGGGCATTCTACTGTAGTCACCACTGTCTCTCACTTGCTGAACTGGGCTGTCTTGAACTCCCTCACCTCCTTAAGTGGTATCAACTCTCAGTCGCCCACAAACTAGTAAACCATCCACTAAATGTCCCATCCCTCCAGAATCTACTCCAACCCTATCGCACCACCAGACCACTAAGATCCAGCAACAAAAATCACTTGCAGATCACTAAAGCCAATAACTCTGCTGGTGAAGCACTATTCTCCCATAGCCAAATTATGGAACTCACTCCCACCCACACTTACCTCCGTACCATCATGCACCAACTTCAAAACTTTTATGAGCACCTAAAAACATGCTGGCTATGCCCTTGCAACTCCCACTCTAATATCATCCACTCCATCCAACTACTACCTTTCTTTCACCTCCACTAACTACCTTGATGATAGCAAGCTCAGATGCTCATAAGCCTAGTACTTATTATACAGCAGGAACTTCTCATTGTTACATTTGTTAATGCCTGTTATGTACTTCACAGATAAAGATTCTAGTTGTCTACTGATGTACTATGTTCTTCATCTGTAAATATGTTGTAAGTAATTTCTATGTTAAATTGTTAATCACTATGTAATCCAATGTAACTACTGTCTGTTTATTTTACTGTGGAGCTTTTCTCCCCGGGCCTCCGCTGAAAATGGACCCACGTCCAGTCGGACACTCCCGGTCAACAAATTTAAATAAATAAAATAAAATAAATAAAAATTAAGATCCCAAGGAGGGGCCACTAGTTTACTTGACGCCCTCTTATGCAAAACCCTTTTCAAGAATATTTTGACATGAGACTACCTTGAAAGAGGAGGCTCTATAGGCGGACATGCTGAAATGGCCAACAAATGAACCCTGATAGAGGAATAAGGAAGGCCATAGAACAGTAACTCACATAAATATGGTAAAAACAGAGAACAGCTAGCCCTGGATGAGTGCTGGTTATTTTGTTGTCATCACCTAGAAAACCTTGTCCATTTGTTAATATATGATTTACTAGTAGCAGGCTTCTTTGTCTCTATTAGTACCTGCTGTACATCCACAGTAAACAGGTACTTAAAAGGAATTCAGATCTTATCATCCAGGCAGTAAATTGAAAACGCCGGATGTCAGAGTGTATCAAACATCCTTGTTTTTATCTGAGCAGATTCAGTCTGTGAATAAATTTGTGGTAACTGACCATGGCCATTTCTGAAAGAAGGGAGAACCACAGTTGCCTATGTCAGATGGGAGTCACCAGAATGATCTGAATCTTCAAAGTACCTTGGGTGTTAGTGGAAATGGTAGAAAAGCATACAGCAACATTCCTGTCCAAAGAAAAGAAAAGGCATCCGTCTTCCAGGCCTTCATGTAAAGAGTGCTGGAATAGAATCTTGACAGTTGATTGTTCAAAGGGAAGCCAAAAAGGTCTACGTGAGGAACTCCCAACAGATGGATCAAATGTTGGAAGACCCCACAATATAGTTTCCATTCATGAGGGTCTGCCCTGATCCTGTTCAGCTTGTCTGCCCCACAATTTTGACTCTGACAGAATGTAGGATGCGTGTAGATTAAGACTGTGCTGTAAAGCTATATCCCAACTAACATGGCTAGTCAGCAAAAGGGGTGTGACCTGGTTCTCCCTTGCTTGTTGATGTACCACGACTGTGGTATTATCTGAAACCACTTTGAAGAAGTTCCCACTTGGGGAGAAGGAACTGGTTTCTACCAGTCCTTTTCACAGCATATGATGAAGCGCAGGTGAAAACAAAAGAGTCTGATTTGTAGGATGAGGAATGATGCCCTGAATGGAGAAATGTCCTCCCACTGCCATCTGTAACCTTGATGAAAGCTATTCAGAGCCCATAAAAATGGAGAGTAACTTTCTGGAAGAAAAAGGTGGCCAGGGTGAGAATGGGTCACAAGGTCCCTTGAACAGTCATTCAGACATATTGAACTGTCATTGGTTTTGGGAGGTTAGAAACTTCTTTTTAGAATTTCCTTGTCATTCCTTCTTAAATGTCTGTTTACCTGAATTCTGTTAAGACTGTTTATTCTGTTTTCTGCAAAAAATGGAAGAGTAGAAAGAAAATCCCTTGCACAATTTGAAAAAGGAAAGCTTAAAAATCTTGGAGATTCACTGGATTCAGCTTGCCCTTCTCATCACACTTTTTGATCACCTCTGCAGCAGAGGGGCAAACACTAAAAATCTATCCAAGGGAGAATTTAAAAATCTCCATTTCAACATCATCTGAAAGGTTCTGAGAATGTAGCTATGCAAGCCTCCTTAAAACAGTACCAGTGACCATAGCCTGAAAGAAGTATCAACAGAGTCATAAATACACTGCAAACAATTAGTACTGACCTGTGCAAAAGAAGAAACTAAAATATGTAAATCAGATTTTTCCTCACAAGAAGAAACATGCAGATAAAAACATTCCTCATATTTTCACAATTTGTCAGAACAAACATTAGCATATGAACCTGACAATTCAAAATTCTGAAAAAACAAAGTTGCAGAAGTATATACTTTTTCCCAATACCTATCAATAATTTTCCCATCCTTATCAAAAAAGAGTAGGACTGGAATTAACTAAGTGCTTAGCAGCAGTGGGATCAACTAAGGCTATAGCTGCTGGGTCAGGTTTGGAAACAGTGTATACAAATTTAAAAGACTGAGGTATTTCATATATCCTATCTGCCTTTTTAGGGGCAGCAGGATGACTAACAGGAACATTGCAGATAGTAACACACATCCTCTAAAGCTGGCAGAACATGAGGAGTGGGTGTAGGTTCTGGAAAATCCTTTTACAAACCTTATAGTATTATCTGAGGGACTAAGAAACCTCAGTGTTCTCTCACTGAAAACACTGGCATATTTTAGCAATATTCTCGGAGAAAAAGAATCCCCCATAGGGAGAATCAGAAACTGATCTCTCCTCTAAGTCTGGATCAGAAATCTGAGGAAAAAACCCTAGAACTGTCCCTGCATCTTCCTGCTCAGATTCAGAATCTTGAATCTCTTCAGGAAAAGAGGAATCCCTCTTTCTTTTACCAGAAACTACTTCACAAGAAGGATCAATAGCCTGAATTACACCTCAAGCCAGACCCAGTAAACTAGTCCTATCTAAAGAATGTTTTAGAGACATGCTTTATTTTCTGTTTCATTTTGACAGCAAAAAAATGGGACAGCCATGTAACTAAAGGCAGCAGCTGCTTCCCCAGGGATGAGCACAGCATTCTGACACAACAGGAAACTTTCCTTGTTCCTTCTCCCAGGAACAACAAAATGACTTTCCTTTGCCCATGCAGGGGAATCCAGCAGCCACAGAGGATATGGCTAACCTCTGCTTCAGAGTGGTTATAGGTGCTTCAAGAGAGGAATCTGAGGTAAAAGATAAGAAGTCTGAGGTACAACAATTGGCCACAGCAGAGTCACCCACCTGTGGCTGAGGAGAAGTGCTAGCCTGCTGTGGTGGCAAAGGCTGCCTGCGTAACTTTTTCTTTTTGTGGCTGAAAGAAGGATTGATGATGGAACTTGGTAGTTTGTTCCATGGTCAAGCTGAAAATGGTGACTCTTTCCTGTGGAACACAAGCAGCAAATGCTTATAAAACTACCAGTCCACAAAAGGGACTTTTTTACTGAAAAATACAGTAAAATGCACTTTCAAACACTATGCCAGTCCCACTAAGGAAAAATATGCACAATTTCTCCACAGAAAATAAGTTTTCAGATAGTTACTACTTTTAAACTGACAGAAACAGTGATTGCTCTGTTAGAAGTGCATTAGTGTCAAGACAGTATGTTAAAACACAACACTTCTAGCTTTAAAGTAACTTTTCTGAAGAGGAAAGTAATAGAGCAATACATTTAAGAAAATGGACAGTGTTTCCCCCAAAGGAAACGTATTTGCCCAATAAAGGAAACCACAAGCCATTAGGTGAGCCTCAAAAGCCTTACTCTTCAGTGGCATTAAAGCTCTGAAGACCTTTATCCTCAGATTTGTCTTTCAGTCAGCCCAGCTCAAGCTGCTTGGCAGTTTGGGCAAGTGAAGGCTGCACTAAAGCTTTGGAAGCTGACTGGTTGTTATATCCTTGGCAGGATATAATATATGGTTAGGTCTACTGCAGCAGTGATAAATATAATGAATATTAAGTTGTTAATAACACATTTTCAGAACAAAGGATCCTTTTTAGCTCATTAATAGCGATATCAGTTCAGCAGATCATTGTGCATGAAATGGGCTTTTCCCTTATGAGATCTATTAAAGGACAGAAAATAGTTGCAAAACTGGACACAAGCTTTCTGTTGTATCCAGTGAGTCCAAGTAGTCGTCATCTGTCCCTCGCTAGAGGGTACAGGCCAGCTTTTTATGGTCTCTGTCTTTTCTAGTTGTGGACTTCCACACCTCTTCCTGTAAGGTTCCCCAAGAAATTAGTTTCTACCATACCTAGTTCACTTTTCTTAGCATTTACAGCAAGACTGTCTGTTGTATGAATTCTATCACAACCTCTACTTTAGATAAATGAAATTTCCTCTTCCCTAAATGAATGACCATGTCATTCAAGTATGACAGTCATCAGGAGTGGGACCTTAATATTTCATCCATCAAGCTCTGAAAAGTGGCTAAAGCTTCATGAAAGCCAAATGGTAATACCATGAACTGAGAAAGAACATAGCTGTTTTTTTTCTCTTTGGCTAAGGAGGTGTGCTCTCCACCTGTATCCCTTTGTCAAGTATAGTGTTGTCAACTATCTGCCCTTCCCTAAGTTGTCCATCAACTCATCAGTTCTGGTCATGAAATGGTTATCAACATTTAAAATGCTATTCAGTTTCCAAAAATAATTACAGACTCTAATAATCTATCTAGTTCAGGAACTAGCACTACTGGGCTGCCACACTCATTCTGGCTATCCTTTATCAGACCTAATTTGATTTTTTTTTAACTTCTGTTATTGTTTCTTTCTTTTTTAACATTGGTAGTCTATATGGTATCAGTCGAACCTTCATCCCAACTGGTTATTTCTATATTATGTTCTATTAATTTAGTTGTTTTAATCATTTTTTTCTCACTCCCTACTTTTTTTTTACTTTTAACAAAGACTCATTTATCAGGTAAACATTCCCTGGGCACTCTCTTGTAAGAAATGTAGCTTGTAAGCTCTCTGTAGAATTCTCTCTGCTTCTGTACATGACTTTAACATATTGGTGTGGTAAATCTGTTCCACCTTTCCTTTTTCCTATCTAACCTCACAGGTTGCTAAAGATATTCATTCCAGTGGCTTAAATGGCCCCTGTCATTTGAATAGAAATCTGTTTTCTCTAGAGGGCACTAAAACTAGTACTTGATCTTCTAGCTAAAATTTTTAATGTTGAGCATTTTTTATTACAAACCCATTGTTACAGCTTCTGACATCATGTTACACTTTTCAATGGTGCCTTTTCTACTTTCCAAGTTTCCTTAGCAATATCATGATGTGAAAGTTTAATTTATTATGAAACATTAATATATCTAAAATTGTACAGCATTTCATATGGATATTTAAAAGGAGACCTTATTCAAGTATATAAACCATTATCTGTGGGAACTTTTGGGGTTATCAAAAACTAGCAGAGAATCGTCACACAGCCTTGTGTAAGAGAGTATATAGGAAAAAAAGCTATAGTAACAGTATCTCTAAGAGACAAGCTGAAAACTAGAATATAGTTCCAAATTATATTAAAGCAAACATCAATTTAGATATTTTTAAGAACAACTTGGACAGTTGTTATGGGGATGAGCATTTTGGTATATTAGCAGACTCAAAGAATATTAATGCCCATGCCTGGATTATCTGTATATATCAGTGTGTAAGCAAACTTCACAGATGTCTGCCCTGTAGAAGTTTAAATGAGGTAAACTTCAAAGAGATTTGTGGCATGTCCTTGACTGCATAGGAGTATGGGTCCATATGATATATAGGACAAATTTGACCAGAGGCCATGTACATCTTGTTAACACCCACCCTCAGGCTCTACCACATTTCACAAGGAGGGTAATGCCTGTAAGTATAGGAGGAAATTTAGGGGCACCTATCCAGCTGTCCATGACATGTTTGAAGGATGACAAGGAAATGGAATTGTATTGCTTGACATGCAGGGAGAGTCTGCTGCAGACGGGTGGGGTGTACTGGATGATGAAAATATATCTCCATCTAGTCATCTAGTTTTATTTATTTATTGATGAAGGCTGAGATCTCTGGTTATGGTATTGGTATTGGCTGCACAATTTGATTTGTTGATGAAAGGGAGGTGGAGAAGAACTGGGACCCCAAGGACAGGGAATGCGAGGCACAGTTGCCCCCTCAGGAGCCTGTATGACAATGAAAACAAAGACAAGGACTCCAGTCTCTCCTGCTAGTTACATTTTTTTTGAGACTAGTGCAAACAGACATTAGGGAAACAAATGGTTCCAGATTTTACTGTCATTATTAATGACTTTCCACAGCATGGAGTTCAATGCTTTATTGCATATCTCCACTAATTCATCAGTTGGCAAACTTTAAATTGATGACAACATTTGACAGATCTGCCTGAAAACTTCACTGTAGCCAGTCCCACAAAGGTTTACTAGCACAACTGTTGATATTCTATGTGTACCAGGCATCATGGTAATCAGTCCCATAGGTCCAGTCACAAAAATTCCAATCAATATCTCACAACTGTCCCCATTTCAATTGTCTGAATTTTGTTCTATCCCTCCTAAAATTGATTACTTTTTTGAAAAGCAAAAAGATAGTGGACTGCCTACTACCTTTCTATTGCAATTAAATTAATAACAATGCTACAGCAACAACATTGATAAATACTTAAACTCATCAAGATGTTGTCTAACCTTTAAAAACAACTGTGTAACTCAGATTTTAACCTATTTTTCAAGATACAGAGCAACAAACGATGTACATACAGATTAAATATCAAAATGATATACATTGTTTCAAGGACGGTTTACATGACCTATAAATAATTCAGCCTGCGATGTGCACTGTTTTAAACATTTAATTTACCACCTGAATACAGGTACTTCTTTGTTGGCATGCAGTTATCACATCCCTATTCCACCTCACACATACTTTTATGGGTTTTTAATGCATTTGTAATCAGATACGTTTCTAAACGTTTAAGGAAAAATAAACCGAAACAAGTTAATAGACACTAATGCACTACACGAGATTAAGTATATTTGTGTTTTCGGAAGTGATTTACCTATTTTGAATATTTGAAAGAACTAACACGGCGACACCAAATAGTACAAAGTCTGCTCTTCAGTATGTTTATAGAATGGAAGACTTCACAACCACCCACCCCCCCAAAAAAAAAAATAATAATAACAATTATAGTTATTCTCATACCATTTGTTTCTTTCTGAAGTCTTATTTACAGCAGCCTGCTGTTGACGGTTTCAGAACAAGCAGTTAGTCTTCTGACCGAGATAATCAAACAAATATTTTAATTAAAAATATATACATAAGCGCTGATAATATCCCGTATAGTTCATTAGTGATGACTCCCCATTTCTTGCCCTGAGAACTAACCGCGGCGTTAAAACTTAGTTTAGGCAACCACGTGATGATGAAGAGGTTTATCTGTTACCATAGCAGCAACCAGGCAGTTCCTTAAAGAAAACACGTCTTGAGATACCGTCTACGCAATCAATAACCTTAACCTGCCAGTCAGGAGTTGTAATGGCAATTTGATATGCTTCTATTGAAAGTCTTAGCAGGACGACCTGTAAAACAACGCCCCCTTTTTTCAAGCATTTTAGGGATAAATGCTGTCAGTGAATTGTACTTAACTTTAGGCTATAACTGTAGGTAACTAGAATGGACAGTGGGTAATGCGAGGTTCTACAATAAGTCCAGTGTTACTTGCCGAACTAATTTGCAAAAATCTTCACAAAAAATAAAACAGTTTTAGTAATCTGTTAAACGCATTTTTAAAAATGTCATGTTTAATATTAATTATGCTTATACTCGACATTTGCAGTATATCATGTAGTTATTTATTTTATTTAAACTTTGTTGGTTCCACTCGGACCATTTCAGTCTCGTGGTTGTACAAAGAGAAGAACAATGTAATATAAGCAATGTAAACATAATGTTCAGTAAACATCTATTAGAGTTATAATGCTGTACAATAAAAGAATAACGTTACATAAGAATATACAATGTAAAAGATAAGAGAAGAAAAAAGAAAAAAAATGCCGTATAGCAGTCTGAAACTGCATAACGTTTGTCATGGTGTAGTAGTTAACAAGACTACAGAATATATGGCTGGATGAAATAGGGATCTATGGGGGATATAGGTGGGGAAACATTTATATTTAGCAGTATTAAGCAGATTTTTAAGATTATTCTTGGAAACTGTATAGGATTCATTCCCTGCTGTGGCAGAGGAAGCAGTTTCCAATAGTTTGGGTACTAGTACCAAGCACACAACACTGAATGAAAGTTTGTTGTGAGGAGTTATCATACATAGCACATTGGTGGCTATCGGCCTGAGACTGTAATGACTTTACTACATGAGGTAAAAAAGGAAAAAATATCTACTTTGAGAAGTTTCAGAAATAGGGATTCTAGTAGTAGACCTGCTTTTCACTAAACAAGGAGCCATTTAATGTTAGTTAAGACCAGGCAATGATGCAAGAGAGAATGATCTGCAGATATATTTGGTGTTTTATATATATATATATATATATATATAAGAATTATTATTTTTGTATGCTATTCTGAGTCAGCTGCAATGCGGGGGAGTAAATATTTGATCTGGAATAATGGAAAGATTTTATTATTATTTATTAACCATTTATTTACTAGGAAAGTCTGCCTGGGACAAAGCCAATTTTCAGTAGACACCCCAGGAGCAATGCTCCAGACACATGTCTTTGGAATGTGGGAGGAAACCCACATGAATGCAGGGATGACATGCAGACTCTGCACAGAAGGCACCCTAACCGAGAATTGAACTGGAGAACCGCATACTATGAGGTGATAATGCTAACCGTTTGACCACTGCACCACCCTTTTAACTTATAGCTGTTCTTCCCTCTGGTGAAAAGTAATGTAATATTTTCCCAAGCCACAAGAGTAGTTTGTTTAGTTTTACTTTTGTTTCTTTCAAGTGAAATTGAAAGTTTAATTTTCCACCTAAGCATATTCCTACATACCTTGAATATATCAGTGGTTTTGATAACTTCTTTATTACTGTACAAAATATATCAGTCTTTTGAAATCAAGGCAAATTTGTTTGGGGTTCATAACAGAATGAATGTAGTTTTATTTTGATTGAGTATGAGTTCCATTTTGTACAGTCATGGAAAGTTGGAGAAGGTCATTTTCACAAAAGTCTGTTATTACTGAGGGGGAGGGATCAGATCTATGAATAGAGAATGCTTTATAGCCTGAGAAGGTCAGCAGAGAGTTGGTTTACAAATATTAAGAGTAGGAGTAGAAATAGTGCAGGTCCTTGATGAAAACTGTTTTTAAAAGTAGCTGAGCTGAAGAGTAAGTGACCAAGCTGAACCAGATGGTTGGTTTGCCACTGGTGGTAGCTGCTAGGAATGTGTTAAAGATGATAATATATTTAACTATGTCAAAGGCCTTGTTAACGTCAATGAATAATGCTTCAACGGAAAACTTTTGTCTATATTGACCACAATATCATCAATAAGAGTCGATATGGTTATCATTGTATTCCTTCTTGTTCAAGAACCATGGAATTTTAAGTACAGGCTTTATTAATGGAGCTTTCTGATTGGGGATATTAACTTTTGTTTTAATGATAGATTAAAGATGTTGCATAAGGGGATGATGAGGCATTCTATAGTTAGGGATAGGAATCACATATACAAGTTGTCTGCCTAGTGGGGACATCATGTGGGATTTTGTCTAATAATTTTTTTTTACTTATATATTTTTAATGTATCAAAAGGGAGTCTGAAATCTGGAGAGAGTGAGTGAAGAGTTTTTTTTCCTAGAGGGATGGGGATAATTGGGTCTGTATAAACATCATTTATTCAGGCAGTTAAACCGATTTCATTCGCCACAGTTACTGAGCAGGCTGTTCATATATGGGCCATCCAGCACATAAACCCAAATCTTAGACTTGTACCCCTTCTACTCAGGCATGGCTAGAAATTGACCAATGAACTTGAGTTTGCCTGCAGGCCTGTACATTTAGATCTTTGCATCATGCAACTGTGGGCACTTTAAGAAACATATATAGCTATGTGATATCACAGCAATATTTTTATAAATCCTGAAACTCACTTGCGTTCCAAGAATAGGAATCTCAACTGCCAGTTTGCTGTATTATCAGACAAAGTTGTGACTAAACCCTAAACATTATTTTCAGCCTAATTTTTAGTAGGTCCTCTTTTACCAAGTTTGTTTTACAACCAACATTATCAGTCCAGTCTTTTAAATCTCTTATGCCTTCTACCACAAGCAGCACACTGCTGTGACTCAGTATGAAAATGTTTGCATCTCATACTTTTGTCAAGCTTATACTCATTCTGCTTCTAGTACATTTAGTTTGACCAGAATTATTCCTTTTTTTAAACTTGCAATTAGATTTGGTTTTTACCTCACCCACATTTGTCATATTTAAACTAGCATTTTCCTTCTCTGATTCTGCCTCTGTGGTGATTTGTATTATCTTTTCTAAATTCAAATTTGCTTCTAGTTGCAACTTGTCAGACACTTCCACATCAGCCAGCCCAATCACAATTTTGTATCTGATTTGGTCATCTTTTGTGCCTTTAAAACCCACAATATTTATTCATTGGATACAAC